>NW_005871438.1:660829-700789 GCF_000147115.1 Myotis lucifugus | reverse complement strand
GCCTGCCCCTCTCCCCCCCCAAGGCCTTCACCGCACTACAGTCTGTGTCCATTGGTTATGCATATGTGCATATAAGTTCTTTGGTTAATCTTCTCCCCACCACCCCCGCCTTCCCTCTGAGATTCATCAGTCTGTCCCTTTATTCTTACCTAACCTAAATCATTTTTTTTTTCTTGCAAGATGTTTACTGCCATCTGCTGCCCAGATTCAGCCACTACAGAGACAATTGCAAACCTGATAGCCAGGCGCAGGGATGACTGCTGTCCTAATGCTTCCGAATTAATTAAAACTAGGACAGCCATGGCCGGTTTGGCTCAGTGGTTGGAGGAAAAATATCCTCAGATGAGGATTAAAAACAAAAAACAAAACTACCATAGAATCTCTACTTGCATATGACCACTGTGGTATTAGGATCAGAATGCAACAATATGATAGTGGCGCTTGACAGGAGATTGGAAAAACAGATAAGGAGAACAGAAATACTAAATCATGGAGTTAATAACAAGGATGTCGATCATTCTGCCTCTTCAGACATGTTGACAAAGGGTGATTATCACAAATCCCAATATTTATGCACAAAGAGTTGAGAATATCACCATTTAATGCTTTAAGGAGGAAATGACAAATTTAGATGTAATGATCTAAGATAAAGGAAAAATGAATAAACATAGGAGCTGTTAGGACTGATCCTAGCAGGGTCTTGGCTGTGGGCTTAGTGACAGGATAGGGGCATGGATGAGGGCAGGCTGCCCCTGACACCCTGACATGTACAAATGGAGGTCCACCTACCTTATGACCAGTATTTAAAATGATAAGTCAAGCTGAAAACTGTTATCTATATTATATATATAAAAGTCAAGCAACTGGAACACCGGAACGACCAGTCACTATGACGCACGCTGCGGTGGCCAACGGGCCTGATAGGGGCCCTGATCGGCCCCTCACAACCTCCCGTGTCCCCTCCCGCCTGCCGGCTCAGCTCCTATCAGCTCCCATTGGGGCGGGCCAGCTGGACCCCACCCGTGCACAAATTTGTGCACCAGGCCTCTAGTATAAAATATGACCTATTCTCCTACCTTGACAAAGATAGCTTCATCATGACATGGAATGTCAGGGTTGAGTTAAGAACTCAGATTCCTCAAGATAAAGTGTCCAAATGCCAACCAGCAAGGAGAGCCAGCCTCTGTGCCCGGGCCACTCGCCCAGTCCCTTCCCTTCACACCCCTGGCTCCCTCCCAGCTTCATGTTCCAGTTCTACCCGATGCTCGGACCCGCAGGCTTCGGGGTGTGCACACGGGGAGCCTGCTGGCCCTCAGAGGGTGGACCCTGAGAAGAGGCAGGCAGAGATGCTGGAGCTGACTTCAAATGTAGATAATTCCAGGGTCTGAGACTGTATATTCTAGAAAGGGGTGCACTGGTTCCTGAAGGCATGGCCTCTTGTGTGCCTTGGCCTAGTGTCGAGCATCCCAGCTGGAGAGGCACAGAGCAATTCTAAAGACGGTGCTGGGGGCCGAGCTGGTGTAACTGAGGTAAGAGTCAGGAAGGCCTGGCTGGGCGCTGGGCCTGGGAATGCCCTGGCTGCTCCCCACCCTCCTTCCTTCACTTGCTGTTAATGCTGATTGTTTCTATGTAGTGGCTTTTTTAAAAACAACAACAACCCACAACTTTCTCTCTTTTTTGTATCTTTAAACACTATATGAAATTGTATGCACAATTTTTTTTAAAACAATGATAGAGTTTCTGAGAAGGAGGAGGAGGAGAAGAGTAAGAACAAGAGAAGAAGGTGAGGCAGAGAAAGAGGAAAAGGAAAGTGGAAGATTCTGGGACACATTTCTGTTCATACTTTATGGCCAACTGGGCACTGACTGGCCCAACAAATCCAGCCTCGTTAGAAGAGGCTGAACATCGGGCCGAGCCAGCTGGTGGCTGCCTGTCTGTCTATTCATGTGCTTGTTTCTAGCTGCCACATGATTAACTCGGAATCTGCCCTGGTCAAAGGAAAGCTTGCCATGGGGGGAAGGGACAATTTTGGCTTAAAACCCCCTGAATTTAAAAAAAAAACACCTTGCTTTTGATGTTCTAAGTCCTCACTCAGTAACCTCTGGTGTATGTTTTCTGTAGCTCTGCCTTCCCCTTATATTACATTTTCCTTCCTTGGTTTATTTCTGCTAAGGAAACCAGAATGTTTTGTGGCTTTTGCCTGGCTTTTATTCAGCAGTGGAATCTTGCCACCAGCTTCTTGGCATTCACCTGCATTCTTCTCACAGCTGCCTTAGTGATCCTTTCCAACACAGCTTGTCACATCGCCCTTCTGCTCACATCCTCCTGTGGCTTTCTGTCTTACTCAGAATAAAACCCAAAGTCTTCCCTGCTGTCTACAGGCCTGTCATGAGCTGGTCCCTGACATCACTCTAATACCAGCTCCGTTACTGTCCCGCCTGCCTCTGCCACTCCAGCCACAGCAGCCTCCTTGATGTTCCTCCATTCCTTGAGGGATGCGCAGGGCCTGTGATACCTGCTTGAATCACTGCCTGCAACCACCTTTCCCCGTGTGGCTCTAGGGCTTACTCCGTCATTCTGTCAGATCTCTCATCAAAATGCCCATTTTCAGGAAGACCTTCCAGTCACTCTACATAAACCTCCCAGCTGTCATACTCTAGCTCCTGTAACTTTATTTTTCTTTAAATAACGTACCTCCAACTGTCACAATATCTGTATCTCTATCTATATAGATATTTATTTATCTGTGTGTCTTTTTAAAAAATATTTTTTTGATTTTTAGGGAGAGAAGAAGGGAGAGGGATAGAGAGATAGAAACATTGATGACAGAGGGACCTCATCTATTGGTTGCCTCCTACATGACCCCTACTGGGGATGGAGCCTGAAACCTGGGCATGTGCCCTGACCTGGAATCAAACCAGTGACCTCTTGGTTCCTGGGTCAGCACTCAACCACTGAGTCACACCAGCCAGGCTGTGTGTCTTTATTTATTTATTTTTAAATTAATTTTCTCTATCCACTAGAAGGTAAGCTCCATGAGATCAGGGACTTTATTTGTTTGTTTGTTTAGCTGCTGTATCTTTACTACACAGAACCATTGCTCAATAAATATTTGGTGAATTAATTAATGTATGAATGACTACAAATCAATAATATTCCAGTTAAATAGCATCCGTAGGTTCCTATGTGTCTATGGAAAACACTGTTTCTAAACACAAGGCCTAGAGGACATATATTTTTGGGCAGAGCCAGTGAGCCTGAAAGTCCCCAGTGAGCTCTGACATTAATCTGTATTTATTGCAAAGTCCTCAAATGATCCTCTCACCAAAGTTCAAAATCTATTGGTCTACCATATCTTATGAAGCAATGGGTACAGTGTGATTGAATTCCTTCTAAGAGTAGACTGCCTTTTCTCAAAGGAGAGAGAATATGTAACAGAGAATAAAGTAAAAAAATATCATTAGAACCAAACAATATTATTCAAATTGAGTGCATCAGTGGTGACTGATACTACAATGGGGTCAGTCCTGTAAAAAATTCAAGAGTTCCAAGTCTCTTGGGTTTATACAACCAGTGTTATAATTGAGTAATAAGACTCTTTGTTATTTCCCAGACTATCAAATTTAGACAATTTAAGAAACATCCATAGCAGCAGAAACCACTATTTTTCTGAACCAAGGTTCATAAAACTAATGGCAATTTTCTCTCTAAGAAGAATTCAATGTACAACTTTGGAAGTCATGACACAGACCTAATAAGACACAATGTCCATTCTCAGCTGGGCCTGGTAACAGTGGAATAACCCTGAGAGGAGTCTGGAATACAAGACTGACTGGCTTTCTAGTCATTTATGCTTCTGGGTAATTCATAATTTTTTTTCCTATTCATTCATCCCCAAATATTTACTAAGACTATATAAGGTTATAATAATAATATAAACATTATCATCATAATTGCTAACTTAAAAACATTTACTATGCATAGGGCTCTGTTCTCATATATATCAAATCATTTAATCATCTTGGCCACCTGCTGAGGCAAGAACTATCATTATTATCTCCACTAGAGGCCCGGTGCATGGATTCGTGCACTGGGGAGCAGGGGAGGTTCCCTATGCCCAGCCTGTATCCTCTTGCAGTCTGGGACTCCTTGGGATATGTCTGCCTGCCGGCTTAGGGATCGGGCCTAAGCCGGCAGGCAGACATCCCTCTTGCAGTCTGGGACCCATCGCTCCTTACCACCTGCTGTCAGCGGCTCCCTGTGGGAGTGCACTGACCACCAGGGGACAGCTTCTGCATTGAACATCTTCTCCCTGGTGGTCAGTGTGCATCATAGCAACTGGTCGTTTGGTCATTCAGTCAATTTGCATATTAGGGTTTTATCATATAGGACTTCTAGATGTAGAAAATGAAGCACAAAATATTACTACATAAATACTGAGGTAATAAATGAAACTAAGTCAAAGCACTTACATAATAGGGAAAAACAAACAAACAGATTCCATAGTAGATAACTTCAAGTTATTACACATCCAAATGTTTGAGACAGGAATTATGGAGAGATGAACATATGAGTTGGATATTAAATATATTAAAGAAATTACAGATGCAGAGATGGTGCATGAAGAAAAATGAGCAAGAAGGAGAGTGAGGCATTCCAAGCAGAAAAATCCTCAACATTTTGGCCATGCAAAAGTTGGCCCCAGGGCACTTGTGTTAGAAATGCCTGTGCCCACCACAGTGCAGTGTTTCTGGGATGTCACACTCTACTGGACTTGAAGCCTCCCCTTGAACTCTGAATTGCTCTCTTCCCCAGTCAGCCTAGCTGGTGGCTCCAATTCCCAAATTGCCAAGACACTGACCACAATGTATGGGAATGAGATCATAGTAAATGTTTTAGAAAGCCTACAACAAATATGGAAACCAAGTTCTAGGATGAGACCCAGCATGACTTATAAATCTGGAATGGACAACACTTTCAGTTGCTGGTCACTGCCCTCTCCCAAGCCACCCTGGACATCACCAGGGAGCTCTAATGTCTCATCCCCTTCTTCTCTTGGGCCCAAAGACAGCAATAAAGTGCACAAGGCGGGAAGCCCACCCCATGTTTGTGCAGTGTCTCCTCACAGGAGCCTGCCCCCATCTGCTTACCCCAGGACTGGGGTCTCTGCATCTGCTCTTGGCTCCAGCCCAGGTCTTGACAATGCACGTTCTGGGCATTGTCTCCAAGTAAGTCTCCTTTGTTACTCAGTGAAGTCTCCTTTGGAGCTCAGAAACCACTCTACAGCTATGGGAATGCCGCCCTCTCCTGGCTGTATTCTCAACCGCCCTCAAGATTAAGAGGATAAATACAAAGTGCTAGTTATAAAAATAGTCACAGGGATGTAAAATACAGCATAGGGAATATAGTCAATAATATTTTAATAACTATATATGATGTCAGACGGGTTCTAGGTTTTTTGGGGTGATCACTTTGTAAGGAATAAGAGTGTCTAATCACTATGCTGTACACCTTAAATTAATATAATATTTGTATATTAACTGTATTTGAAAATAAAATAAAAAATTGAAAAGAACCCCTTTCTTGCTAACTGCATTGTTTTCTTTTATCTCCTATTTTCATCTTTGAGCTGCAGAAAAGCAACATCAGATCTTATGAAAACCAGCTCAAGTTGCCACTCTGCCCTCTGTGTCCAGGAAGCTGAAGAGAAATTCACCAATGACAATTTTCCATGTTTGACCCTCATGAAGACTACTAGAAATATTTGGGTTGAGAAACATTTTGGCCTTTTAGCATAAAGGGCAGCTTCTTCACTTTGAATGTATCAGGAACGATTTTCCCTGTAACTAAAATTATAAAATTTTACGTCGAAAGAGGGGTGGGGAGTGAGGCAGAGATGGGCCGGGGAAGGGAGGGCTGCAGGGTGGAAAATATGTGTTGGCAAAGGAAAGGTTTGAATAAAATATTATATGGAAAGCTGGGCTCCCCTCCTGAGGCTGAGCGACGAAGCAATTTGGCAAGTCTGAGTCTATCTGTGCAGGATTTCAAGGCCTGGGCCACACAGGCAATGCGTCTTTGTGGGGTGTTTCCCACCTTAACCCTGTTCACACATGGGCTTTTTCCTGGGGATAATTTCCTCTCGCAGCCTATCAAAGTGAAAGCTGAAATCTTTAGAGTCTGTAGCTGTCTTTTTAGAATACACGTCTCTAAAAAGAATAATCATATTAGCTTCATCATGTAAATGGCTTCACCAATTAGTCCCATAATTCAGGTCCCACAAGGGTGTTTGACACAGTATAGTTACCAATTGTCTTTTCCCTCCTCTAGGCAGTGTAGGCTGCATGTACCTGGAATCAAAATAAGGTTTATATCTTTGAGAACAAAATGAGAGTGGGTGGGCGTTCCAAAATCAAGCTCAACCATATATAAGAGAAGTCACCCTGCTTTAGTTGAAAGGGCAGATACAGGCTATGAACATCCAAGACCAGGATATAGCTAAGAAAGAGACTGGCCTCTAGAGGGCGCTCAAAACCGAAGGCTGGAGGAGCGTAAGCTTGAGATACAGCCCAGACAGTCCGGGGGTGGATCCACTGATCTTCTGGCAGAGATGCGGCTGGCCATGCCAGTGCCCCACACACATCTCTGCAAACCCCTTTCCATTTTGGGGCACTTAGCTTTCCGGTGAGCTTTCACTTTCATCAGCGGGCACCTACATCTCTTTTCCTAAGTGCTGACCTTGAGTTAAGGGTGCCCGAGCCTGCTTTGCCTGCACAAGCCACTCTTACCCAGTGAGGATGGGTGCAGGAGTATAAGTGCTCCAAAAACCTTTCCCCTGATGGGTAAGTCTGACATGGGAACTACATTGTCCCGGAGCTCTCCTGTGGGATTGAACCAAACTCACCTTCCAGGGGACGTTGCTGGATAACACACCTTGCTTAGCTGGCTGCCCATTCCCGTTTCAAGACCCTGCTCACCTACCAGTTTTACCTGGAAACAAATTCTAAAAAATCATTTTTGCAAGAACTATTATCTCAGAATCTGTCTGCTTCTGGGAAGCTCAGTCTAAGACAACAGGCCTCCCAGGGTGCTTGGCAGGCGTTCTCTAGTCAGGATGGGCAAGCCAGGTTGTTCCAGCTCAGTGATATCAGCCAATCAGATCATTCCATTTCCTCCCCACTCCCACACTTGGATGCCAAGAAACCAAGCCACCTTCCAATTATAATTCATCTTTCCATGTGGCTTTTCTCTAAGGAGGGAAGACGTTTATCAGCTAAAAAGAATACTTCCAAGTTCATTTTCACAATTTTATTTCTCACTGTATATTATAGATCAGTCTTTCTCATGTTATTAATCCAACTTGGTCACCCAAGAGTCAGACCACTCATGGGAAATTGACAAATTGCATTTTCAATTTGAGACATCTTGGAACCTTCCAGCTGAGACATCTTGGGACCACATTGGGTAGTTCGCTTGTTGTGGGAGCCCCTTGGCCTCCCTGGGTGCCTTCTCTATCAGGCTACTCTTTAACCAGTGGAGGCCTCACCACTTTGATCTCCTTCCTGGTCAGAGCTGAGCACATGGTTGGGAATGTTTTTCTTGCTTCCTTGAAAGGAATCCCTTCCCTGATTCCTCTGAGAGGCAGACAGATTCTTTTAGTTAGAATGTTTAGAGATAACCCAGATCTGGGGTCAAAGTCCAAGATGTGTCCAACTTGTAAAATCCCTTACATTCTTATCATTTGACTATTAGGGGGAGCAATAAAGTATTGTTCTTGTGGATGCGTCAAAGGTAGGAAGTAAAATAAATATGAAAGAACTCACCTGGAGCACTTTGATCTGTTTCTGCCACAACAGGCAGTCACAGTGCACTCCTGTGTCTGTGGGTATGGATTTGTAAATAGAAAGGTTTTGTGTGTTCTTTTAAAGAAGAAAGCTTGAATTTTGATTAATGAGTTTACTCTAAGACAGTGGTTCTCAACCTGTGGGTCGCGGCCCCTTTGGGGGTCGAATGACCCTTTCACAGGGGTCGCCTAAGACCATCGGAAAACACATATATAATTCCATATTGTTTTTGTGATTGATCACTATGCTTTAATTATGTTCAATTTGTAACAATGAAAATACATCCTGCATATCAGATATTTACATTATGATTCATAACTAGCAAAATTACAGTTTTGAAGTAGCAACGAAAATAATTTTATGGTTGGGGGTCACCACAACATGAGGAACTGTATTAAAGGGTCGCGGCATTAGGAAGGTTGAGAACCACTGCTCTAAGATCTTTAGAGTGATTGATTATATTGATTAATGTGTTTGTAGGCAGAGTCTCACACTGTGAGCACAAATTAATCCCATTAGTTATTACTTCCCAAATAAACTGTGCTTCACCAGAATCTTATTTGAGAGGAGGATAATATGATTTTCATTTAGTTTTTCTGCTTCTGGTCAGCAGTTCCAAATTCACATCCAGTATTTAATTTCCTCACCTTCCTCCTTTCCATCTGCTGCAAGCCTGAAGCTCAGGTGGGGCCACTCCCCCAGGATTAGGAACTGTAAAATGTGGATCTAGAAAGGAGCACAGGAGGAAGAAGCAACGCTCAGTTCCCCTGGTGAGAGAAGTCAACCTTTTAGACGCAGGTTTGAAATGTTGCCTCCCTGACCTCATTTGCCGGCAGCCGGCTTCCCCCTGCAGTTCCGGCTGAAGCCACTGAGGGACGCTGCTGTATCGAGTTCCACCCAGAGAACCCAAACTGAAAGTTGGGAAAATCAATGACGATGAGATCACTTCCTCCGTGTGTCTTTCCATTTCTGGGAAGGTTTTTCAATTAAAACTCCAGACACAGACAATCATCATTCATGACCTGCCTCCTTCAGAGCTCGGTGGGAAGCCAGGGCAGGCAGCAGCAAGGCTCTTTATTTTGAGGAGCTGCCTGTGCTGTGGAAAGAGAAGCTAGAAATAGACCTGGGGAAAGTAAGAGAATGGGGACATAGCCGATGCGCAGAGCTGTTTTTCTTTATAAATATAACTGTCCACTTCCACTCTCTCCCATGTCAGTGCAGGCCATTAGCACTCTATTTTTGTCTCCACGGATTCTCAGGGCCTGCTTCCCCTCCTGGCAGATTATCTCCTGAGGGCAGCACTCCTGGGCCAGGGTTTGACATCATCAGTTATTTTTATCCCAGTATATTGCAATATCATAACAGCTTACATCCTGTGCCAAAGAACGGCCCCAACGCTGACAAAGAGGAGAAATTACCTCAAAGGTAAACTCCTTGATCTCAAAATGCTTCGCAAAGTACACTATTTCAAGCCATTGCAAAATGAGTAACAAAAATATACACATCTTAAATGTGGCCTGGAAAACAACGTTATATAGTCTCCAGTTTCATAATCACTAAAAGAAAGCTGTATGAAAAGGCTGTGGCATGTCTAGATGAGGTAGGCAGCCTCCTGGCTGTTGTTAGAATTTAGGTCCAAGAAAGATGGCCCCATCACTCTAAATCCATCCAAAGTTATCCTCCCTGCTCTCCTGCTCTAATTAAAATTCTCCTTCCGTGAATCCCTTTCTGTTAAGTTGTGATCTGGGGGGATGGGAGCTAAACAATGCCTGCAGCTGCCACCTAAGTGCGATCCCTAAATGAAGAACAGCAGACTTGGATGCAGAAAAAGGAAACAAAGTTCAAAGACAATGCAAAACAGAGGATCCAGTGAGAGGCCTCTCCTCTATAGCTGGGCCTTTAGAGAGGGTCCGTGTAAGTGGGGAAATGCCTGCAGCACTGGGGGGACATCGGGACACACCCCGGGCTGTAGAGTTTAGCATGGTGTTGAATCATGTGAAATGGCCTTTTCCATTTGGCCAGAGTCAGTCAAAAACTGGCTCTGGAGACAAACAATCCTGAATACACGTGGGGCCTGCCCGCGCCGGTGAGCGGCCCTACTCCAGTCCAGGGCTGCCAGCTCCTCCTGCCTCTTCGAATATCATGCCCGCATTTGTCACTCCTCCCAGGCATGCTTGCAGGGTTTCTCCTCTGAACTCACTGGGTTTGGGTGTCAATTATCCTTAGCCTTTTCTCTCTCTAACACACTCAACAGATCACATCTCCACAGAGGACACTCCCCATCAGTAAGTGAGGTCATGGTGCTGGTTGCTATACAATTAAAAGAGGTGAGCGTTTAGGCACATTTCTTGGCCCCACTGGCTCTTATTCTGCCTTTCTTGTGTCCCTTAGTCAGGTGACCCTGTGGTGTGGACAGAGACAATGAAGAGCCGCTGGTCTATGAGGACAGGAATGCAAGAGACTCTATAGAAACAAAAGTTTTTTTCACAAACCTTTCTCAGCTTCTCTAGATCAATGAAAACTGCCATGTAAAGTCTAATTGGATTGGGTTTAATTTAAGAGTCTCTAGAAGATGGAACCATGATATTGTCATTTGCCTGGAGACTGGCTAAACTAGGTGGTTGTGGATAAGGAACACTCCAGAAAAGAGCCAACTCCAGGGTCTGACAATGTACCCTGGGTCAAATCCAAGACACCATGACACCGGGACAAACTGCTGTTGATGGGAAGCTATGACTTGTGCTTTAGTGGCTCACTAAGACCAGAAGCTGACAGACACAGACTAAACTGAGTAATGTGACATCCTGAAGGGAAAGGAAATGAAGACCGGTCCATCTTCTATTTCTCAACTCTATCTCCTATTAGCAAGACAGCTGGACAGAGTAGGCAGATATGCTGCTGTAGGGCCCTGTGGAAGGGCCCCTCTTGGGAGCCCCAGGAAAAACCCCCTAAATCACAGAAGGCTCGTGTAGGACTATGACAGATTCATAGGCACTTTCACTCTTTCCTATTCAAATTTTAGAGAATTTCCATAAAATCACATAGCAGGACTTAAGAATTTTCTTAGAAAATAGTATGGAATAGACACCAAATGTTAAAATGCAATCATGTTTATAATAATTTTTTGTGCTTATTTATTTCACTCTTCTTTCCACTTAGTAGTGAATATTTGCAACTATTATTGTCCTGCTAAACGAATGTGCAAACACTCTTGGGATTCAGATTTAAAGTTGTTTAGCTCCAGAAAGTCTTCCTCTAAACTATTTCAAAGTTGTCATAGCTCTTGATATTTTTATCGCTATCAACATATTTTGAACATACAGTGTATATAATGCTGGCTTTTCATTTGACGGCTGCAAGGTGAACAGATTCATGAGGTATGAATGTAAGGTAATGAGGATACTTTTTACAAACTCTTTCTCAGGGTAATGCCAACAGTGGTCCCCACCACAGTTTACCAACAATCTCCTTGTCTTGGGAATAGTGTATAGGCTCCCACAGAGACTATCTTGAAGGAAAAATTACATTTGTTTGGTTACGTGGTGGTCTGTGCATTCATATATCAACTAGAGGCCTGGTGAATGAATTTGTGCATGGGGGGGGGGGGTGCGGGCAGGGACCGTGGGAGGTTGGCCACTGGTCCCTCGAGGAGGGAACCAGCCCTCGGATCCCCTGGAAAAAGGCCCGTGTCTGCTGCCACCCACCCCAGTTCCCTGTCCCAGCCTGGGGTCGGGAGAGGAGGTGATGATCGTTGGGCTGGGCACGGAAGGAATGGGTGGACACTGGATGCCAACACTGCCTTTGGTGTCCTGCCACCATGTGTTCCCTCGCCACCGTGATGGGAGGGTAGCCCTCTGGGAAGGGAGAGAATGGGAGCAAGACAAACTCTTGTGTTGAGGGCTGACTTTCAATAGATTGCAGCGAGGGAGCTGCTGTGCTACATATGAAACCCCGACCCAGAAGCAGGTCATCTACGAATGATTTAGCACCAGGGGCCAATGGGGGCCAGCCGGGGGGATGGGCAGCGGGAGGTTGGCTGTGGGGGTGCACTGACCACCAAGGGGCAGCTTCTGCATTGAGCGTCTGCCCCCCGGTGGTCAGTGTATGTCATAGCGACTGGTCGACCGGTCGTTCCAGTCATTCCAGTCGTAAAGGTCACTTAGGCTTTTATATATATATATAGATTTTATTTCTCTAAATTCACAAATTTCCGGACCTTGATAGGCTTATATCATTTTTGGAAAGTGAATAGATTCCCTTTGAAAGACATTAAATGTTAGCAATTAGCCCTAGCCAGTTTGGCTCGGTGGATAGAGCGTTGGCTTGTGGACAAAGGGTCCCAGGTTTGATTCTGGTCAAGAGCACATGCCTGGGTTGCGGGCTCGGTCCAACGTGCAGGAGGCAGCCGATCAATGATTCTCTCTCATCATTGATGTTTCTATCTCTCTCTTCCTCTCCCTTCCTCTCTGAAATCAATATATATATATATATATTAAAAAGTTAGCATTTAGCTTCTTTTTACAAAGGTTTCCCATGTAACTAAGTTCAACACATGAGGATGTTAGCTCAGGGTTTTAGAGAAAATACATTTATGAGGTGATAAATGCAGGTATAACATTCACAGAGTGTAGGAGCTGGCTTTGGAGTGAGGCAGGCCTGGATTGAAGAAGGGCCACACACCAGTGTTGGCAAGCCTGACCTGATTTCAGGATCACTTGCCTTGAGAGCTAATTTTTTACCATTTCTGGTTTCCAAAAATGGCTATTTCATACCGACTCAATTCAATTTTAAGCTCTGCTGCTTTAGGCTTGAGCCTGTAATTATAACCAAGAACCAATATTTAATTTTTCATAGGCAGGTTACTGTAGTTAGTGCAATACTATAGAGTTGAAGCTTCAAAACATCTATATTTCAGTAATATAGCCTGAGTTTGAGTTCTTCATAAATGTTATAAAATGCAAATACCAAGGCTCAGATCCAAAGTAGCCTATGTGTTCCCGAGGGCTCTGAGCAATGTGGGCGCATGATACTTCCTCTGCCATAAGACACCTTTAAAAAGTTATTCTCTATGATTCCTTCCAGAACACAGTGTTAAACTGAAGGCTGACAGTCATTTGATGAGTATCGAGTATCTATTATGTTAAAGTGAAAGGATGACTCTCCGACATAATTACACAGAGTAAACACAGCACAGTAAAGGCCTTCCGAAGCCATTTGGTCCACAAAAGTTCTCTTCAGCCTCCAGTGAGGCATCAACCACAGCCATTTAGTCTGTTTAATGCTTCTGTACCCCACATATTTGCTTTTGTTGAGTCATTTCCTCAAGTTAAGAGGAAACCAACCTCTGTCCACAGAAATTATACTCAGATCTCTCATTAAGCAGCTTTATTACATAAGCATCTTAAGGACAAATCAAAAGGGGAAGCTGATCTCAATTGGGCTCAGGCTGAGTAATTGGCTTTAATTTTATTTTATACGCCAGGAAGCAATCGAGTCTAAAAGACACCGGATCTTTTTAAATTGCATACTATACTTCTACACTCTGTTTGTAGTGAGATGATCATTTTTTCCCAACTTAAAAAGACTACTTCTGCCCTGGCTGGTGTGGCTAAGTTAGCTGAGCTTTGTCCAGTGCACTAAAAGGTCACTGATTGATTCTTCTTTTCCCCTTTATTGATTAAGGTATTACATATGTGTCCTTATCCCCCCCATTTCCCTCCCCCCCACTCATGCCCTCGCCCCCCTGTTGATTCTTGATCAGGGGACATGCCCCAGTTGCCGGCTTAATCCCCAGTAGGGGGTGTGCAGGAAACAGCCAATTGATGCTTCTCTCTTACAATGATGTTTCTCTCTCTTTCTTTCCCCCTCTCCCTTCCTCTCTCACTAAAATCAAATAAAAACATATATTTTAAAAAAACAACAACTTCTTACTTTTGTTGTTGATCTCTATACATGTGAATTTACTAATTGACAAAAAGAATCTTAAAATTTGTTTTAATTATGTCTAAACTTTTAAAATGCACTGGTAACATTCCTGAATATATCAAGGCATAATATATACTCGGGGTGAAATAATCAGTAATAAAAGCAGAAGTAATTCATATTTCAAATAGTTTTTTGATAAATGCACTTTTTGGGGCCTCATTTTTGCTTGATTGGTTGTATGGACATAGCTTGTTCTAGAGATGTGGTTGGAGAGGGATTGTGTAAAAACCAAGGCCAATCGTGACTGTCATTTTCTTGTTCTTCACTTTTGCTGAAATTGTTAGCATTATCATTGATATATAATTACCTAGCAAAAATCTTTCAAGTCAATTGTTTATTTTGTAAGAATACATCTAATTTAAAACTGTGAAATGTAATCTATAAATTCATTTCATCCAGCGTGAGCATATATTGTAATGCATCTCAGCACTGAAATTAAACCATCACCAAGGGCCCACCATCAACCTGAAAAGAGATTCCTCAAACCCCCTGTGTGGCATCCAACCCACACAGAGGGCCTCAGTATCAACCAGTATTTCAAAAACTATTAGAACAACTTGTTAGTTTTAGTTAAAGAAGGCAAATGGAAATGGAATATCAACACTTTCTCCTAAGCTCCACTGGGTCATCTTATTCACTTGCTTGCCCACTCCTCTTTTTAAAAATATTTTTATACATTTTTATTGATTTCAGAAGGGAAGGGAGAGGGAGGGAGAGATATAAACATAAATGATGAGAGAGAATCATTGATTGTCTGCCTCCTGCACGCCCCACACTGGGAATCGAGCCCCCAACTCAGGCATGTGCCTCGACCAGGGATCGAACTGTGACTTCTTAGTTCATAGTTCACTGCTCAACCACTGAGCCACACTGGCTGGACACCACCCCTCTTAAGACCACTGGCCTAGGTTACTGGTCCATGAGCCACTGACATCAGAATCGTTATAAATAATTATTTAAAATGTAGAATCCCAGGATTTATATTGGATGCAATTTTTTAAGTCTTTGAAAGTGCAGTCCAGGAATATTTGTTGACTAATAGTACATATTGATTGTGTGTTGTTTGACAGACATGTTTCCAAATTTTATATACATTAAAATAATTTAAATGTTGGATCACTGTTATATGAGGTATATACCATTATTATGCACATTTTACAAAAGGAGAAATTGGGGCACAGAGAGGTTAAGTAACTTGTTGAAGGCCTCCTGCTAATAACTGGCAGGACTGGGATTCAAACATTCTTAAGAGACTATCCTACACTAGTTCTCTAAATGATTCTTGTATACACATTAGGTTTAGAATCACTGATTTGCATGATTTTCTGCACATCTTGATATTGAATAAATATCAAGATGATTCTTGTTTTTAGATCAAATTATGTATAAGGCCAACAAGGAATTAATTTTTATTAATAACTGGAGTTATTATTAAATTCATGCAAGAGTGGGCCTTCCTTCCCCCGGCTGCTGGCACCAGCTTCTCTCCGGCACCCGGGACCCACGCTTCCCTCGCAGCCCCGGCTTTGTCCGAAGACCTTCCAGAAAGACGTCTGGTCTAATTAGCATATTACACTTTTATTATTATAGATTATTAAGCTTTGAATATAGATTAGTAAACTCTATGTCCCACAGACATAGAAAACCAAAAATGCCAAAATATATGCATATTTGGTAATTTTCTTAATTCATATATATAAAATAGAGAAATATGCTAATTAACGAGGACACCATAACGGGTCCATCAGACAGGAGGAGGTTGGGCGCACAATGTTGGGGGTGGGGCTGCAGGGGCCTCCTCTCGCCTGCACTGGGGGAGGGCCTGATCAGCAGCGGCTGTGGCTGCTTCAAGGGCCGGACTGGCGATTAAAAAAAAAAAAGAGGTTACACTGCTGTCTGAACCATGTGCCACTTTCGTCACAGCAAGAGCAATGTTTCTGGAGCAATATCCCTAGATCAAGCATCACAAAGAAGAGAGCAGCTCCATTAGGGGATGTTCTGTGCAGGTGGGGTCTATTTCCAGTCTCTGCAACTGTACATATAAGGCGGGAGACTATACAAGACAATATAACCTCCTACCAGCACACAAAGGCAAAGCACCTTGTTAAGCAGGGGCTACAATTAGAGCACATAGCTGTTGTCCTTTAGGCTCCCTGGTTGTGTCTCACCTTAAGGTATACTAGAGTTGGGTGTGTGAGTCACATAAGATCACTGATGTAGCTGCTCTCACGTAACCCAGTGTCTAGGTCAGTAGCCCTAAGGTGCCATAGCATCACCAAGGGAGTGTTAAACTGTAAACCTTTAGAACTCACTTTCAGGGATTCTGCTCAATGGGTCCTGGAATCGGCATTCTATCCATTATTCCAGAGGATTCTGATGCAGCTGGTTGGATCACCACACTTTTATGATAGCAGAGAATCAAGAAAAAAGAGCCATTGGATCTCACCTGGTTTGGATGCCTTTTGATGGCCAAAGCAGGAGATCAGGCTGTTTCAATGTAGTTGAGGGTGCAACTTTGGAGCCATGTTTAATTTCCGCTAAGAGATTGTACTTGGGAATCAGATTGAACAACCAGGGGCTGAGGGAGGCTAGCTTTGTAGCATCATGATGGTGGCACCTTCTTGTTCCTGGAGACACGTGATTGGATTGTTGAATAATCTCATAAGCTGTCAGGGAGCTGAAATCACTACTCAAGGATAAGCAGAAACTGTGCCTGCTTCCCTCCATCAGGAGTGTGTGGCTGGGGGCTCTTGTCCATGCGAGCAGGGCAGGAAACAGGCCTCCCAGTTTCAGAGGTCAAGGCAACCCATACTATTCATCTCAGGCTCTTCACAGGCCTGTTGTCTCTGTTTATGTTCTAAGAGCAAGATTTGGTAGTGAGAGGGAATGCCTGTCCATTCAGTTGGGAGTCCTAATTAGGAGCCTTTGTTCCCACAAAATGTCAGTTATCAGATGACATCACCTTTCAGGGCTGTGCTGTTACACATGCCCGCACTCCAGAGGAGCGGAACCCTGCCCTATCAGCTGCTTGGCTTTTCAGCAAAAATTTCCAAAGAGGGTTCTGATAGCTATGTAACACTGAAAAATCTGCTTCATCCAGGAAAACTAGAATTTTCCCTTAGATAAAGCTGTAACTAAGAGACCTGCAGCCTGAAACCACATTATGTTATTTTTTTAATTTATTTTATTTTTTGTTAATCCTCACCTGAGGATATTTTTTTTTCCATTGATTTTTTTTAGAGAGGCTGGAAGGGATGGGGAGAGACAGAGAGAGAGGGAAACATAAATATGAGAGAGACACATTGATTGGTTGCCTCCCACACTCACCCTGACCGGGGTCAGGGATTGAGCCTGCAACCGAGGTATTTTCCCTTGACTGGAATTGAAACCGAGACCCTTCAGTCTCCAGGCAGATGCTCTAACCATTGAGCAAGTGGCCAGGGCTGAAACCACAGTGTTTTAACATCCACACACTTCCAGTCTGGCAGTGGGCCGCTAGCTGACTTTCAGGGACACTGGAAGAAAGTGCCCTGCACATATTCTGCTGCATTTCTAGAAGAAAATGATTATGAACATCATCCATGCTTTCACTCAGTGTTCTGCATTTTAAGTTTCACATAAGAAATTCATTTCAAGTGTAAGTTTAAGGAAAATATTTTATTTTGCTGATAAACTGGCATAATTTTTCTATATGCTCTAATATATAGAAATCTGTTTCAATCTTAAACCTGATTCTATCTTTCTCTTTCATCCATAATTCCTCTAAATCTGATTGGCTAATATTTTTTATGTAACTGTGAATATTATTTATATTATTTTATGTTGCTTTAAATCTTTTATAAAATGATATAAGTATGTATGTATGTATGTAGGTAGGTAGATAGATTGATAGCTAAAGAAAGAGGTGGGTAGTAAGACATTTTTCATTTTTCAAAATTAAGGAAGATGGGTTTCTTTCCCTTATCATTTGCTCTATTCATGAAAACTTCAGGCTGTGAAGGAAACTTCCAGCTGTGCAGATTTAGTTTTCTATAGTGCTACACTGTTATTATTTGCAGTGTTTCTTTACCTGTTGATTTAATTTACACACATAATATTTTTACTGCTTAAATGCATGCTTCATTATTTTAATCTTTGGTTCAGTGGTGACCATGAGCAAGAGCCCCCATCCTTAGGTAATACAAGTGAAACTATTTCACAAATGAGAAAGTACTGCGCACATTTCTTCACCAAGGAAATTTGCAGTAGTGATCAATAGTAGTGCTTAGACTCATAATTCAAGCCTTGAAATACTGGACTTGTACTTCAAGCAATGAGCTATTCTCCAGAAAGGAAATGTGTATTTTTTATTGCTTCTATAATACAGGTAGATGACAAACACACTGGGTTTCCATGTGGTGGGAAAGAGTAAACTGTAGATCAGTGTCTCTTAGGTAAACATTTGCTAACTGCTAAACATTCTATAGAAAGAACAGTGAGAGAGTAAGAAAGTGAGAGAGAGTAAGGTATATATGTATGTATACACATACAAGTATTCTGTTCGCTCATTCTCTCACTATTCTCCTTTATATATAAATAGATAATTATCTATATGCCTGTATCTCTATCTATCTATATCTATATATTTATATCTACATCTTCCTAATTTATTAGGCTCCAATTGTGTGCTCTGGCACTCTATTAGGTCTTTACAAATGTTACTTCATTTGATCTTTACCATAATTCGAAAGATTGACATTATTGCCCTTATTATAAAAAGACTGAGGTGCAGAGAAGTTAGGTAACTCACCCAAAGTCACAAAGCTTGGAAATAAAAAACAACAATATTTGAACTTGGTTTGTCTGTCCCCCAAATCTATAGGAATGATGAGTGACTAACATTGTATATCTATATTGTCTATGTTAAATGTGCACTAAATGAAAATTAGACTGGAGAAGGTCTCATTAGTAGATTTAATGAACATGCAACTTCACATAAAAGAATAATGAAAATCACTAAGAGTCAGATTTACCAACCTTGATTTGGACAAAATGTTTATTAAATGAACCCTCTCATTTTGAGCATCTCCTCTTACTCATCTGATTAATATAGTTGATGGTTCTGCTACATTGAACTTGAGGTTGAGTTCTGAAAGGGGAGAATAACATGAGGAGACTGCTAACTATTCCCCAAAATCCACACTTTCCTTCTTATATATTAACTAGAGGCCCAGTGCACGAATTCATGCACAGGTAGGGTCTGGCCGGCCCGGCCCCAGTCGGCAGATCGGGGCCGGGCCTGTTGGGAGGAGGAGACGGCAGGAGGTTAGCCAGCCAGCCAATGCTCATAGGGCCTGATCAGGGCCTGGCTGGCTGGGTGGAGGGACTTCGGGAGATTGGCCAGCGGGCCCCTCCCCTGATTGGGGTGAGGAGGATGATTGGGGGTGGGGCTGGCCATAAGGAGAGGCTGTGCAAGGTTGGCCGGCCACCCCCACACCTGATTGGTGTGGGGAGGGCTGATTGGGGGTCGGAGCTGGCCAGGGGGAGGGGCTGCAGGAGGTTGGCTGGCTGGCCCTGCTCTCTATTTGGGTGGGAGAGGTCAATGAGGGGTGGGGCCGCTGGGGGGAGGGGCCATGGGAGGTTGGCTGGCTGGCCCCACCCTCCGATTGGGCTGGTTCGCTGGCTGCAATGGGCATCATAACGACGGGTCGTTCCAGTCGTTCTGGTGTTCCGGTCCCTGTCATTTTATATATATAGACTAGGGGCCCAGTGCACAAATTTGTGCACCTTGAAAGGAACTGTGGGCCGTGAGGCTGCAGTGGGCACAGGGGCAGGTCTTGGTCCATCCTTTGTGCCCCCACCTGGCACCTCCCACCGTAGCCCCCGGCCCATGTCTGCCCGCCAGCTGTGCTCCCCCCGCCACCAGCGGGTATGAAATAGCCGGTTGCTGCCCCAATTGCCCTCAGGAGCAAAGGGAGGTAGAGAAGCCCTCAGGGGCAATCAGGGCTGGCAGCCGCTGCTTGCACCAGCTGATGGCGCCGAGTGATCAGGTCTGGTCCCAGGCACTGGCAGCAGGTGTGAGTGCTGGATGGGACCAGGGTGTGCGGGAGCAAATAATTTACAGTAACCACCAGAGGCTCGCCCCAATGACAGCGACTGGGGCCCCACTTTGGTACGGCACCCCCACTCACCTGCTCCACCCTCCTGCCATGGCCAACACCTGCCATGTTCCACACACGCCCCCTGGTGGTCTGCACACATCATAGCAACTGGTTGTCCAGTTGTTCAGTTGTTCCACCATTTGGGTCCATTTGCATATTAGCCTTTTATTATATAGGACTAGGGGCCCAGTGCATGAATTTGTGTGCCTTGAAAGAAACTGTGGGCTGTGAGGCTGCTGTAAGCACAGGGGCGAGTCTTGGCCCATCCTCCATGCCCCGGCCTGGCCCCTCCCATCTCGGCCCCTGGTCCCCTGTCTGCCAGCAGCCCCGCTCCCGCCACCGCCACTCCCACGCGCTGAGAGTACAGGACCCACTCACACCCGCTGATGGCGCGAAGTGATTGGGGCTGGCACCATCAGCGAGTGCAAGCCGCAGCTTCTGCTCTGATTGCCCCTCAGGAGCAGGGCAAGGTAGAGAAGCCCTCAGGGGCAATCATGGCTGGCAGCCGCCACTTGCACCCGCTGATAGTGCCGAGTGACCAGGATTGGCACTGGGCACCAGCAGCGGGTGCAAGTGGCAGCTCCAGTTCAGGCTGCAGGGGCGAGCGGGGCCAGCGCCGGCAGCAGGTGCAAGTGCCAGGTGGGACTGTGGTGCGCAGGAGCAAAGATTTTCATGGACCACCAGTGGCTCACTCAAATGACAGAGACCGGCACCGGCTTTTGTCTGGCACCCCTGCTCACCTGTTCCACCATCCTGCCATGGCCAAGGCCCACCATGTTCCGCACATGTCCCCTGGTGTTCAGCGCACATAATAGCGAACTGTTGTTTGGTTGTTTGGTTGTTCTGGTTCCACCGTTTGGTCTATTTGCATATTAGCCTTTTATTATATAGAACTAGAGGCCCGGTACACAAAAATTTGTGAACTTGGGGGGGTCCCTCAGCCCGGCCTATGCCCTCTTGCAGTCTGGGACCCCTCGGAGGATGTCCACCTGCTGGCATAGGCCTTCTCCCTGGGGGATCGGGCCCAAGCTGGCAGTCAGACATCCCTCTGGCAGCCCAGCAGCCCTCGGGTGACGTCCACTTTCCAGCGGGGAGCAGTCCTAAGCTGCAGTTGGACATCCTTAGCACTGCTGAGGAGGCGGGAGAAGCTCCCACCACCACCGCTGTACTGGCAGCCATCAGCCTGGCTTGTGGCTGAGCAGAGCTCCCCCTGTGGGAGCATACTGACCACCAGGGGGCAGCTCCTGCATTGAGCATCTGCCCCCTGGTGGTCAGTGTGTGTCATAGTGACCAGTTATTCCCAGTAGTTCTGCTGTTAGGGTCAATTTGCATATTACCCTTTTATTATATAGAATAGAGGCCTGGTGCACAGGTGGGGGCCGACTGGTTTGCCCTGAAGGGTGTCCTGGATCAGGGTGGGGGTCCCGCTGGGGTGCCTGGCCAGCCTGGGTGAGGGGCTGATGGCTGTTTTCAGGCTGCCCAAACCCCCTTCAGGGTGGGGGTCCCCACTGGGGTGCCTGGCCAGCCTGGGTGAGGGGCTGAGAGCCGTTTTCAGGCTGCCCAAACCCCCTTCAGGGTGGGGGTCCCCACTGGAGTGCCTGGCCAGCCTGGGTGAGGGGCTGATGGCTGTTTTCAGACTGACCAAGCCCCCTGGCGACTGAAGCTCCCAGCCTTTCCTTTTTTGGTTTTTTGTTTTTATTCGCTCCAGCTCCGTGGCCATGACAACTGGAAGCAGATATCTGGGGTTTATTTACCTTCGATAGTTGAAACTTTGTTGCCTTGAGAGGAGGCAGCAGTCACCAGGAAGCTTGGCTTCTTCCATCACAGGGGCAAGCAAGCCTCCTGCTTGCTCCAGCTCCGTGTCCATGGCCTGCTGAAAGCAGGTATCTGGGGTTTATTTACCTTCTATAAATGAAACTTTGTTGCTTTTGAGTGGAGCTCAGAGCCGGTGGCAGGCGGGCTTCCTCCATCACTGGAGCAAGCAAGCCTCCTGCTCGCTCTAGCTCAGTGGCTGCTGGCCACCATCTTGGTTGGGTTAATTTGCATATAGTCGCTCTGATTGGCTGGTGGGTGTGGCTTAAGGCGTAGTGAAAGTACTGTCAACTTGCATGTTTGTCTATTATTAGGTAAGACTAGAGGCCCATTTCAGGAAGATTCCTGCAAGAATAGGACTTCCTGCTGCTGGGGCGAAGCAGAGAAGGGAGCAAAACCCGCTAAGGTGGGCTTCGCTCCCACTCCACCGTGTGGCTGGTTTTTTTCCCTCCCTCCTGCTCCTCCGCCCGGCTGGTTTCCCTCCTGCCTCCCGCCTCCGCCACCTCTACTTTGCTCCCTTCTGTAGCGCTTCGCTTCCATGTTTTCTTCAGTCTTTGCTCCCAGCCGGTATATGCAAATTAACCGCCATCTTGGTTGGGTTAATTTGCATATAGTCGCTCTGATTGGCTGGTGGGCATAGCGAAGGTACGGTCAATTAGCATCTTTGTCTTTTATTAGTGTAGATGTAACTACACCATGTCTACCAGCTAGATTACATGTTCTAGCCTCCCTTTTGGTTAGGTTTGGGTATGTGATTAAATTCTCACCAATAAAATGTCTGAGTTTTGGACTTAAGTCATATTGATAGGCTCTCCTCCACCATATTTTCTCCCCTATAGCTGGCTGTTCTGAAAAAGAAAGTGGCAGAAATCCAGTTTTGACCATCTAAGGGATGCATCTAAAGCAGGGGTGGGGAACCTTTTTTCTCCAAGGGTCATTTGGGTACTTATAACATCATTTGCTTCATATAATTCACTTAATATAAATTTATGTTGCTATGAAAAAAGCTCCTAGATTTATTGCACTTCAAGTCCTGCCTGCAGTTGCCTTGGCATGGCCAAACCAAATGCTTTAGTGGGCCTTAAATGGACCGAGCCGATGTTCCTTACCCCAATCTAAAAGATGGTTTGAGAGGGACTTGGAAGGAGCTTCCCCATTTAACCTGAACTGCTTACCTTAAAAACTATCAGTAGAGAAAGAAATTTGCATATATTTCAAGGCTCTGTATTTTACGGTCCTTTTCTGGCAGTTGTTTAGCTTTATCATAATTTAAACAGGAATGAAATAATTCAGTAAGACTCCCTGGAGAAATGGACTTGAGTTGGACCTGAAAATATTCATTAAAGATTAATCAAATCAAAAGGAAAAAGGCAAAGACAGAGAATTTTTTTAAACTGTATTTTAGTGATTAGACATTGCCCTGTCCATTATAAAATAGAACAATGTAATCTTAGGGACTGAGTCTCACTTTATTGCTTAATAAAGTAAAAAAAAAAAAGAATTGCTTAATAAAGTAAAAATAATACTCTAAACGCAAATTTCCAATAGAAGTAAGTATCTTTAACTTCCATTAAAACGTGTAGACCTAGTTCAATTATCTACATTTTGAGGAATTTTCAATGGAAAAGGAAGCATTTTATGTAACCATCTGTGGTTACATAAAATCGTAGGACAAAGCCAAAGCCAAATTTAGTTCTATGGTACACAAGCAATTACAATTAGACTATATAGGTACTATCTTCAATGATGTAACTCTTTACATCCCTTTTATATTTTTAAAAGGGATGTTTCACTGAAGCTATGATGGCATAACTGGCACCAGACTGCTTGTTCTGCCACAAACAACTAGAAAATTGTTTTGAGACATTAGACAAAAAGCAATGTAGGACTAATATCCTTGTGAGAAGGGAAACAAAGAAACTGAGCCCTACCATCACCCTGGCTTTCTGCCTGGGAGCATTTGCTGAGCAGCAGTTCATGCAGGAGAAACTTGAGATCATGGTCTCACTGAGTTGAGAAACAGAGATTAGAGTCTGTCCTGGTTGAGATGAATGGAATTTGCAGTGGGAAGTACCAGAGAGGAGAAGACTGTGCAGAAAATGACTTCCACATATGTGCATGAGATCACCTTAGCATTGTAGAGTACTAAATTGAACACAAAAAGGGTAATAAAAAGGGTAAAATTTTATCAGGCTGAGGGGAAAAAATGATAGGGGATTTGTATGCTAAACAATTCCACAGTTCACACAGGGGCTGGGAAATGTTCAACTTTCAACCAGCCAGAGTGAAGTAGAGCATTCGTAGAGTCCCCTGAAGGTCACAGTTTAGTAGTAGGGTGAAACTATCTCCAAAGTAAAGGCAACAATAGGTTTATTCTAACATAGTTTTAAAATAAGCTTAAAAAATAAGCTGATCCTCAGGTAAACTTAGTACCTTTGGGAATCTAGAACTCAATATCATACTAATCACAAAGCCTAGCTTCCAATAAAAAATTACTAGACACAGGAAAAACCACTAAAATGTCATTTGTAATTTGGAGAAAAATATGTCAAAAATCAAATAGCCCCATGTCTATTGGGGAAAAAAGACATTAAAGTTGGAAGGAAAATATCTGGCCCTGGTGGATTCACTGGTGAATTTTTATCATACATTTAAAGAAGCAATACTGATCATTTTTCTCACACTTTTAGAAAATAGAGGAAGAGAGAACACATACCAACCAGTCTCATAAGGTCAGCCTTTCCAAAAACAGATAAATATTGCATAAGAAAAGTAAATTACAGACGAATATATCTCATTACATAAATACAAAATTTCTTAACAAAATACTAGCAAATTGAATGCAGGAGTATATAAAAAGGATAATGTATCATAACCAAATGGGGTTTGTTCAAGGACTGAGAGGTTTATTTAGTGTTTCAAAAAATAAAGGAGAAGAAAAGTGCATTGTGGTTATCATGATTATCTCAATAGATGTAGAAAATCATCTGACAAAATTTAACACATTCTAATAAAAAGTTTCAGGAAACTAAGAAGAGAAGGTAAATTCCTTCTGAAAATTCCTGAAAAAAGACAGCTTCAAAAAACATGTACCTATGATTACACTTAATAGTGAAAAAATAAGATGAGAAAGAAACAGATGTCACTGTCACCGCTTCTATTCAACACTGTACTCAAAGTCATAGTCAATGCAATAAGATAAAAATAAATAAATATGCATATGGATTAAGAAGCAAAACTGTCTTTCTTTGCATTCTATGTGATCACATATGTATGTAGAAAATCATAAGGAAACTACAAAAAAGCTACTAGAACTAATAAAATTTGCAAAGTCATGGTGTTATTGGAGAAATTGGGGTATCTCCTTCCCAACTGGGTGCTGGGGGTGGGGGCCTTACAATATCTCCAGAAAAAGAATTTTCTGAGGCTCCCATGGGAGGATGAGTGATTTTTATTTGCATGGAATTACCCCATGGTTACTTTAAGTCAGAAACTCCTTAAAATTAGGGGACCAGAGCAGCTTGATCTGACATTTAAATGTAAAAGTTTCTAAGGGGAAAATTGCCCTTTGAATTGTTGCCACATAAAGAATGGCTGTAGGTCATGTCTTAGTGGCGTTACTACTGTAGGGCTCCTTTTCTAGGGAAGTGAGTGGGACATAGAACTATCAGCTCATAATTAACAAGGATTCCAAACTTTATTTTATTTTTATTAATATACTGAGTGGCCAGATTATTATGACCACCCCATCAGTACAATGAAGTGAATTAGTTATGCAAATAATAATAATAAAAAAAATAAACTATTTGCTTAGTTTTCAATATCCAGTATTTTTGGAAGTGTCAATGAAGTACTGATGGGTGGTCATAATAATCTGGCCACTCAGTGTAAATCTCCATATGTGTGGCAGAAGAATAGCCAGTATGATTGGAAACTCTTTCTTGCACTGAAAACACTGTACCAATTAACAATATTCATTTGCCAATTCAGCTCTGCAGGTTCAGGCTCATTTAAGTTGACGAAAATAGCTCCCTTTTCCTGAGTAGGGCAAGTTTTTCTCCGCCTCCAGCCCTGTGCTGGGCAGCAATGCTGGAGGAATCTTATTGAGACAGGATAGTAAGAAGTTAGGAAAATTCCTTGGCAAGTGGAATGGGGAAACAGAGACACATAGCTGATTCAAACTGGCCCCATCCAGCACCCTGACTCACCTGCCTCCCTCTTCCTTGCAAGATCACTCCCTTAAGCATTAAGCCCTCAGGACAATGATGTTCTGATTGGCATCAAATAATCTCAGGAACAAAGCTTTGGGTCTGTTGACCACAGAGACAGAATTTTGGTCAAACTGGAGATGACATCTAGGCCTCAGCTATGTTTCAGCTCCAGGCCCAGAATAGCGGCCATGATGAAAACCAGAAGTAACACCATGGATGGCATCAGGATCAGATGCAATGACCAATGACCCCCTCTAGCTCCAACCAATCAGTAGAGACCAGGACCCTGACCCAATATGCTCATTTTGATGAATCGGCATAATAAAGGACACACCTGGAAAACTCATGAATATTCTATTGAGACCCTGCCCTAAGATCTCTCTTAAAATTACTAGTACTGCCTCTAGAAAATAGATAAAAACTGTTAAGACAAAGAACCCAGTGCACACACTCTCTCTAAAGCATGCCCTTGCCTTCTTTTTCAGGTGTGTATCTTTACTTTATTTCCCCTAAGCAATAAGGGTCTCCACAAGACTTGCAATCAGGGTAGCAGTGGGCAGAGGCAGATCGTCCTGGGTCAGCCCCAGAACCTTCTCCAAAGGTCCTTCTTTTGCCTCTGTAACTTGTTTCCTGAGTCCACTCAGCCCAGCTGGCTCACTCTTCTGTCTCTGTGACTTTCTTTCAAAAAGACCAAGGTAGCTCTCTGAGTAGCCTGCTAGGATCTTCTCTCTGAGTGTACTTTGGCTTTGCATGCTAAATAAACTTCCTCTTGTGCTAGAGTTCTTGGCTCTGAATTCTTTGTTGCTGAACTCAAGAACCAAGAGCCGACATCACCAGAAACATTATTACTGTTGGAGTCACTTCCCAGTCTCTAACGCTCTTTACTCAGCCATAGCACCACACACTGTATGTTTGTGGATACCCATTTCAGGAACTTCTTTGGTTTCTTTACTATAAAAATCACTCTACAGACATCTTTTAGCCAAAAGCTCCACTTCAGTGTTTTCTGTCTTTCTCCCTATTACTCATAATAGCTTCTTTCTTTCCTTTTTGCCCCTTGCCCCTTCTTCCTTCCCCTTTCTCCCTTTTTCCCACTTCATTTTTCTTTTTCTACTCTTTTGTTTAGGCCTTCACCAGTGCCTCTCATTATATTTTTAAAATTTATCTTCATTGTTGAAAGTATTACAGATGTCCCTTTTTTTCCCATTGACTCACACCTGCCCCCCTCCCAGGCCTTCACCACACTATTGTCTGTGTCCATGGGTTATGCATATATGCATATAAGTTCCCCAGTTCATCTCAGAGCCTATCATATTTTAACTACTTGCCTCTTTTTAAAAAAAATGTATTTTATTGATTTTTTTTTTACAGAGAGGAAGGGAGAGGGATAGAGAGTTAGAAACATCGATGAGAGAGAAACATCCATCAGCTGCTTCCTACACACCTTCTACTGGGGATGTGCCTGCAACCAAGGTACATGCCCTTGACCGGAATCAAACCTGGGACCCCAGCGTCTGCAGGCCGACGCTCTATCCACTGAGCAAACCAGTTAGGGCACTACTTGCCTCTTTTATGATATGATAATGGACTTGACCTGCCAGCAGCCAGAGCATATCAGGTGTGTTTTTTTCCCCCTATGAAGTTTCCGTACACAGCAATGGTACCATCTCCCCACACTGCTCCTCTCCTCTCCATTTTCAATGTTTTCCTCCTGTACTGAGTGACTGGCCAGTTCTCTTGTCATTCTAGCCTCACCTGAAATACATAAAGAGACTAATTCATGTGTGCAGCCTAAATTTTCTGCATAAGAGGAAATTCCTTTTGTGACAGAAGCATCAATCACAATTGAAAAGAGTAAATGATGACTATCCATGATGTCACAATGAACTTGATTCTGAAAAGTAAACTAGTTGCTATGTAGTGGAAGTAGGAAGAAATAAACCATGATAATGAATGATAGTGTTTGAAGAGGTAAATGAGACTGGTAACAGTGATAAAAAGGTTAATTAAATTGACTGCAGTTATGGTTTCATAGGAGTTTATAATGTCAAAACTCATCATACAGTATACTATAAATATGGACAGTTTGTTTATATCAATTATACCTCAATAAATTTATAAAGCCAAGCAAATAAACAGTAAGAAAAAAACTCAGGATTTAGGAATAACCAGCCAGGCTATTCTCACATGCAAACTAGCGTACTTGGAATGGTAGCCTTATTAAGCTTTATTAACCAGTTTCAACCTTATTGTATTAAAATATCATTTGAGTTAAAAAAGTTGGATGCGAGAACATACTGAATGAATGTAAAGTGGGTCTTGGTTCTCCTGCTAGCTTGTTTCACTGAGCTGATGAATCAGCGTACAAGCTGCACAATATCTTCTGTGATCACAAGTGATAACATTCACGTCTGTAAATAACATCGTTTAAACTCTCTGTTCCCATATTTTGAAGGATACTGACTTCTGTGTAATTATATGAAGCAGAGCTGCTCTTCACCCCGAACCCCAGTCACTTTATTTCTATTCCTACTATGTCACATGCATAAATGGAGCTCACATCCGGAAGCCACTTGGGATTGCTGAATGAGAGTGGACCCCTGGATGAGTGCTGTTGACCACCTTGGTTTGCAAGAAAGTTTCCTTAACCCATCTGCAAAAAGAAGGCTCTATAAGTAATCAAATATAAGTGCTGGTTGGAACCTTATTCCACCAAAGTCTCATTTTATATTTGTATGCATTTATTTACTTTCTCTTTTTAACAATTCATTATGCTCAAAGTTATAAAACTTTGACAGTGATTAACACAGATTATATGGATCATCTACATCCTATATGCTAACTAACCTCTTTTAATAACCCATGATTATGTTTTGTTCAGATTGTGGCATGTTATGAATTTCTGATCAGCAAACTGATTGATACTACTAGATAATGGCTAGAATATGGATATGCTTATTTGCCTTTTTAAACAGCTTTACTGAGGCATAATTTATACACAAAAACTGCACATATTTAATGTGTAAAATTTGAAGAATTTGGACATATGCAGACACCTGTGACACCTTCAATACAATCAACGTAATTGACATATCCAACACCTCTCAAAGTTTTCTTGTGTCCCTTTTGTGTTTGTTTCTTTGTGGTGTGTGTGTGTGCGTGCGTGCATGCGTGCGTGCGTGTGCACGATAAGCACACTTAACATGAGATCTACTCTCTAAACAAATTTTGCAGTGTACAGTACCATATTGCTAACTATGGGTCAACCCTATTGTCATACAGCAGGTCTCTAGCACTTACTCATCTGGCACAACAATTTTCATCCTTTTTCATCTCATGGCACATAAACTAATTACTAAAAGTCTATGGCACACCAAAAATTATAGTATACTAGAGGCCTGGTGCACAAAATTTGTGCACTTGGGGGGGGGGGGGTCCCTCAGCCCGGCCTGTGCCCTCTTGCAGTCCAGAAGTCCTTGGGGGATGGCCAACTGATGGCTTAGGCCCGCTTCCTGCAGGGCACAGGCCTAAGCCATCAGTCGGACATCCTCAGTGCTGCCATGGAGGTGAGAGAGGCTCCTGCCACCACCACTGCGCTCGCCAGCCGTGATCCGGGCTTCTGGATGAGCCGCCCTCCCCCCTGTGGGAGCGCATTGACCATCAGGGGGCAGATCCTGCATTAAGTGTCTGCCCCCTGGTGGTCAGTGCATGTCATAGCGACTGGTTCTTCCGCTGTTTGATCGATTTGCATATTAGCCTTTTATTATATAGGATTTTTTGCTGATCTGACAAAAAATAAGTGTAATTTTGATTAATTCATACTAGATGGCTGTTGTCTTGGCTGTCGTCGTTTTTTTATTTGACAATCTAAAGGAAAAGAGGTCAATGCCCTTGACTAAATAGTCAGGTATTGCATGTTTTAAAAATTCTGTGGCACACCAGTTGAGAATCACTGATCTAACGTAACTGAAACTTTAAACCCATAAAAAACAACTCCCTGTTTCCCCCTCCCCTGGCAACCACCACCCTATTTTCTGCTCTATTAGTCTATTTCAGATTCCTCATGGAAGTGGAAGCCTACAGTATTTGTCTCGCTGTCTCTGGCTTATTTCACTCAGCATGATGTCCTCCACGTTCATCCATGTTGTTGCAAATGGATTTTCTTCTTTTTTAAGGATGAATAATATTCTATTTTTAGATGTTTATCTGTGGGTGGACACTTTTTAAAAACTTTCCCTGGGCAACTATAGAGAATAAACATTAGTGATAATCATTTGTCCATTTTTGCAGTGGAAGTTGGGGAGCTATAAATCAAATGCACAGCCCAGTTTTTTAGGATGTTAAATATGCATTGTGGGTGCTATTCTTACCCTAGCAGCCACTTATTTTTTTTTATCCTGATTCTTTTATATCTTCCTTTATTTAACTTTGTTTATTATAGCAAGCTTTCACCAATTCTTTTTTCTAACAAGGTAAGTGTAAAAAGAAATAACAAACTTCTTTTAGATGTGAGAAATCTGAATCTTAATTTCAAGATGTTACTTTCAAGAGTCTCAAGGCAACACCCAGAAAACAAAATAACAGGAAAACTGTAGAGATAAATTGTGAGCCTCTGTGAGCTTTTCTACAAATCATGCTTACTTTTCAGAGGGCTGGGCAGACATAAGCCAGGGAATCAGAGACAGCGAGCTCTGAGGCCAAACTTGCCTCTCCCCACAACTGACATAGTTACAACAGAACATTCTATTAAGAGTCTTGGGGGACAAGGATATACTGGGGAGGGTAGCAGACTGGAAGGAAATTTCCCTCTATTTTAGAGGAAAATGATTACAAGATCACCTTCAAGGCATAGCAATAGGTCATCAGTGTTAACTGGTGAACTTGGTAGAGAAAAAAAAAATCAGTCATATGGAATCATGTAAGATGTCCACAAAGGACTGATTATTGACATTTTTCAATTGGATATGAAAGTGTTATAGACATACAATCTTGCTGGGTTTTTTGTTTGTTTGTTTCTATTTCTAGGAATTCCCGTACATTTTTAAAGTAAAGGTATGGACACTGTAGTAGGTATCAGCCCTAATAGTTAGCACAACCTTCATCCCAATGTGTCATTCAGTGCATGCCTTTCTCATTGGGCCAAAACACAAACAGAGTCTGGAAAAGCACACAAAGAAGCCCTTTGCTAAGAGTCCAGTTTCCATTGTACTTTATATTCCACATAAATTTCACATAAGGTGGAGATTGGAGTGTGGCGTCTACACTCTGTTAATAAGTTAAGGTGGCTCTAGCGCCATGGTGGCCTATATAAGCAATCCCAAAACCTAAGCCTGCAAATGCCTTACGGTTACAAAATCAAAATGCTTAGGACAAATAACCAATAACAAACAGCCAACAGGTTTCATGTTTCGTCAATCAAATGATCTCCTTTCTTTGCTTGTGCACTTCCTATATATGTCTTGCCTCGGCTCCTAATCATTTCCAATTTGGCGTTGCCTGATTTGAATTGATAATACTTAAATACACTCTTTAAAAATTCTAGTACAACTCAGGTTATCTTTTAACAACTTCATTCAGCTGATTCCCAAGATCCTTGATGGACAGGAAGAGTCTTCTTTCAAGAATCTCAGGGTAACTCCCCCCCATCCCCCCGCCCCCTTGCCTGATATGCCTTTCCAGGGCCCTCTTTGTTTCTCCCAGATTTACTCCAGATTCTACCCACTTGGCCAGAGTGGGTTATCAGTCAGGTCCACGGGTTTTGTTGCTAGTTAGGTCAGGGTTGGGTATCTACAAAACGATCAGATTCACTCCATGCGAACATTGATCTACTTTTAAGTTACAACTTTGAGATTCCAAGTGACAGAAAGTCCAGTCCAAGGAACTTGGATATACTTTGTCCTCAGGTAATTGTGTATACCTTATGTTCTAAGTTTGTCTTACTCTTATTCACTCAGCATTTTACCCAAATTGCTGGCATGGCTACTCAATAGGACTTCTGCTTAAACATGTGATACAGAGATATGGCACCTTGCATAGACTCTTCCATCAATCACCTCACCTTGACTCCATAAAACGGAATCCCTATAATAAATCCCGTATTCTCTCACTCCAAGTGATTCTGTTTCCTCATTTACTCCTGATTGATAGTGCCTTTAAGACACCAGGATCTTGGAGAAGTCAAAATCTATGTAGACCTAATCTGCCACTATCTCTGATTAAGAACCTTAATCCACTTTAGATGGCTGGCTTTACAGATACGGGCATTTTCTCTTTACATTTTACTGAAGTCATTATAAAGCTTGATTTATTATTTAATATCACAAGCATTATTCATGCTATTATATAGTCTTATGAACCATAATTTTATAAAGGTTTTATATTATATTGACTGAATGCTCCATAATTGAATAATTTTCCTACTATTAGATATATAGGTTTTCCCTCATTTTTTTTTTTACTATTTTGAATAATGATTTGAAATAGTTCTTTGTGCATATAAATTTTTCCATATTTTAAAATATTCTATTAGGCTACAATTTCACAAGCTGAAGATAAGGTTATACAAAGGTTTGAATCTTTTTGTCGCTTTGATTCATTTGCTTAATTGCTTTAAAAAGGACTAGAACAACTACCAATGCAATTGATAATATCCTTTAACTTTGAGTAATATCATTTTTAATAGTCTTTATTTAACTGAAAAAGGTACCTGCCTTTTTCAAAGGGATTCCACACTGCTCACTTTATACTGAAATCTATTTTCTGCTTTGAAATATCTAGAAATCAAGTGCTGATCCCAACTGGATCAGAAATATCTTAAGTGCACCTTCCTTAGACCACAGCTATTAATTTCTGACTTTTGAATGCAACCTGGCCAAAATATAAGGATTTGATCATATATTTTTCTAATTAAACTAAGATCTTTATTTGGGTCACTTTGTGATTGGAGAGGTTAAGAGAATCAACAGTGGAGATAAGGTGGTGGCAATGGAATCACTGTGCAATTAATGTTCTAATCTTTTATTTTAGGTAATAGCACTTCCATTTTTCAGAATAACATCTTCCAGGAAAGCATATTGAATTCAATCTGTTGTGTGATATTTTCACTTAGAGAAGGTACAGTATGTATGTATAAATGAATGTGCAGACTGCTGATAATTTATTTTGGTTCTATAGCAGTCTTGAAAATAGAAGAGTTTTATATAGCTTCTTCAAGAATCAGGGTAACCCTAAGCTCTTTATGGAGCAGTGATTTTGGCTATGTCTAAATAAGGCTCATCATTAAAGTCAAAGAAGAAATTCAGATAATAAACCACTTCATTTTTCTATGCAATATCATAAGTGGTTTGATTTGAGGCTTCCAAAATTGCATAGCTATTTTGGCTTTATGGGTACAACTTTGGCAAGTCCCATTATCTTTAAAAGTATGTAGTAAGACTGTCAAAGATGTCCTAGATAACTCGTGCATCAGGGGTGGGGATACCCCTCTTGGAAACCAGTGATAGGATCAGCACGAAATTGGCAGGTATACAAGATGCTGCAGGTATACAAGAACAGCTCTCTGCCTTAAAAGAAGCAGCTCTAGCTCATTCACAGTAGGGAAATTATAGTGGGAATTAACTGGAACAGTAATTATTGGTGGCAAATTTTTGGCCTGCCTACTGAAAGGATCCATCAGAGTCCTTCAATTGCCTGGTGGGTAAATGTATATATATGTATCTTCCTTATGTTTAAGAATTAATTTAGCAAGCATGTTTACCAAGAATAGCCTTTTATAGCATGAACCACACATTTTGGTCTTTGTTATATTAATAACAATGCCTTGCTGTTGTATAGGTATTCAGACTTTCTTAAACCCATGTATACTTAATTAGATTATCCATAAAATAACATCTCGGCCATTAGCTGTAAGTCTGGCCAGTTCTACCTTCTACCTATATCTCAGTGTTCCACTTCATCCTACTGCCCTCTTAGTTGAAACTTTTATTCTTCTTCTTTGTATAACTATAGTTGGCACCAAGCTGGTCTTCCTACTTATTGCAACTTATTCTCTGGAGAAAGCTTTAAACATTATAATTCATGATATGTATCTGTCCTGCTTAAAATCCTTTGCTGTTTTCCAGAGTGCTCATAAGAAACCTAACTGCCCTGCCATGGCACAAAGGCTCTGCACAGTCTGGCTCCTGGCAACCTCTGCAACCAAATCATTCTCCCGTTCTCTCACCGTCTCAGCACAAACCCAAACCGCTTTCCCTGAGGACCTTCGCACCTGCTGATGTGTCTGCCTGAAACCTCTACATGTGACTGAATTTTTCTCATCCTCCAGACTTTAACACAAATATCCCATCTCCAACATCCTTCCTTGCAAAGTGGGGATTCCCGGAGAATATGAGACTGAGATGAGGATGCACAGCTATGGAGCATGGAGCCTGCAAGGAGCCTAGCTCCTCTCACTCCTTGTTCACTCCTGCCTTAACTTAGGCCAACCTATAATGGACATACATTTCTCTGTCACTAAGAAGATCCTTAAGTTATGGGACATTGTCTTCTATTTTTCTTTGTTTGCATTATTTTGACGATGATGTTTAGGTAAATGGGGAGGATAATGCTGATGTGAATTAATTTCCTAGTGGTTAAGACTGATATGGCAGGAAGGATTTTGATTATTTGAGAACTGACAAAGATGCATGCTTAACCAGCCTCCTTGGAACCGTGCACCCTGGGGTTCCTTTTAGAAAGGGACAGAACTTTTATAGGGAGAGAGCTCCCCTTGTTACATATTTGTTTGGAAGCACACTGAAGATTTCCATTTTAAAAAATGATCAGAAAATATCTCATTGTGAGTTCTTGGATTTAAAATGAAAGTGTATTTTAGACCAAGTTTCCACCCTTCAGTAATATTTCCTCTAAACTAGGGTATTATGAAATAAACAGATCAATTTTTCTCTGGGATATTTTTCTCATTCAAACATTGTCTGGCAAATACAATTTTAACATTCATTTGTGACTCACTCTCACCTTTTTAACCTAGAGACTCCCCACTGTCTGCTGATCTCCTGAGTTATTCATCCAGGTCTTTAGCATATTGAACACATATGGCGTGTGTCACCTTGAACAGGCAAAATCAAGAGAAAGTAACAAGAAAAAGAAATACACATTACTTTTCCTAAGCATTAATAAGTGGTACACATTTGCATTTAGATATTTTCATAGAGCTTTATTTTAGAATAATTAAATCACAAATTACAACAAATTTTAAAAGACTGTTTAGCCCCAGAGGCTCATAGATGCATTCATCTCCTTGGCTATGTCTCCACCAAGCTTCATCCAGCCTCTATTTATTTTCCTCCAGTAATGGGAACTGACTCTTTCCTGGAGTGGTACCATCTTTGCACAGAATTAATTGTTATAAAATTGAGTCAAGCCTAAATTTCTGGATACTAACTTGATCAACAAGTAACATATACTTTTATCCAGGTCATCAACTAAACTCTAAAGGGCCCAAAACAGAGCACTGTTCACTCTAGTGAACTATAGAATTTTTAATCAAGACATGCTGTGTCCTAAAAATCTGCATACAATGCCTGCTGAAGAGATTATGGAAGTCTTGGCAATCAAAGTACACTATATATTCTATTAACAGTCCTGGGTTACCTTCCCTTATTTAGGAAACTTCGGTGACTTCATATTGCCCTCTGACATCCTGGAAGTGGTCAATGTTATTAAGTAAACTTAGCACAAGCTAGGGATTTGACAAAGGTTTTAATGGATTAAAACCTCTTCTCCCATGGAAAACTTTTCAAAATACTCTGCAGGTTCATCTACCGCTCATCTCTGTAATAATACATACCATGAGGATTTGTGAGGGAGCCTGATTATTCATCACAAATGGAGAGATTTTCATCTCTGCATGGATCCCCTGGTGATGGTCTCTTCCTTTCTTCCTGGTGAAGGAAGCATTTGGGGACACAGCACTTGCCCAATCGCACTGGAAAAATCACTAGGTGAATCTAAAGTTCCCAATGTCTTTCCCCACTACAGATATTATGTTTATGCGTCTTCTCTCCAGTATTTGGTATTCACAAACAAAACAAATTCAACGATTATGTAAGTCCCATATCTTCCATTTGGAAAAGGTAAAAAATCCCAGCTGTACAAAGCTTTTAAAAGAAGGAATGAAGATTCTCACTGGTGGGCTCCAGTTTTAAGTGAGGAGGTGGAGGATTATAGATTTCTGAAGAAAGCATAAGGAGAGGAAAAATATAGACAAGGTAGGTTAGCTATGACCTTAAGCTGGGGTGATATAGCTCACCTCCATTCCATTTGTGCATCCCCCATTTTTGCATACAACAATAATGGGTACACTTGTTTATAACTGTATCAAAAAGGAAATGAAGTTAGCCTGGCATGACTTACTTATTCTAACTGAACCCATGCTGGCTGCTAATGATTGCTTTCTTTTTTAAATGTTTCCAAGCCATCTGTTTAATAATGTATTCTAGAATTTTGTCTGAGAAGAATCTCAATGCTAGTGAAGTAGAAAGATCCCCAGGCAAAGATCAGGAGATCAGGTTCTAGCTTGTGCCCTGTCACTAACTACCTGATGTTGTTAGGCCAGCACCTTGCTCTGTCTCTTTCTGCTTCATCTTTACAATGTGGTATCACAATGGATGATCTCTATGGCTCCTTTCAGCTATGAATCCATGATTCCTCCATTACATTAATCTCTAGTTCTTGGGAACTGTTCTTCCGCTTCTTGAAAAATTAGGACCTTAACCACTTATAGTCTTTGAATATTTCTGCTGTGTGTTCTAGATTCTTTGCTGCCACTGACTTGTTGATAGATTGGGGCAAGTTGTTAACATTCTATGGGTCTTAGTTATTTCATTTTAAAAATGAAGAGGTTTGCCTGGCCAGTGTGGTTCAATGGTGAGCATCAACCTATGAACCAAGAGGTCACTGATTCGATTTCCAGTCAGGGCACATGCCAGGGTTGTGGGCTCAGTCCCCAGTAGGGGGCGTGCAGGAGACAGCCAATCAATGATGTTTCTCTCTCATCAATGTTTCTATCTCTCTATCCCTCTCCCTTTCTATCTCTCTAAAAAACAATAAAAAAGGAAGAGGTTTAAATCAGATGACATCCAAATTTCTCTGTATGGTTACTTTATAACGCCTAGACCTAGACAATGTCAAATACTGTTGCTGTAGTCACATTCTGTGCATTTTTGGAGTAACCAAGCAGTGTGTGTAAGATCCTGGAAAATGGAGATGGAGTCATCAGTCCAAAGTGGGCAGAAAGCTTAAACATTATCAATCAAACAATTTATTACATACCATTTAGAGTGGCCAGTTGCTTTCTTCCTTGCTTTGCATTTAAATAATTGTTAATTTCTAATTCAAACTGAACTTTTAAAGGCTCTTTCCTTTCTTTGCCCATTGAACAACAAGGTTTGTTGCTTGGTCCATTTGCATTAAGAGCAGTATACTCATCTCAGAGAACATCACAAAAACTCTAAAGTTATGGAGAGAGGAATATCTAAAGCCTCTTCTGTTTCTTTATTTCACAAGTAATGAATGCTTTGGGTTATAGAGCTATTTTATTCTGGCCTGATGGTGTTGCATGACTCAGAGTAGATGAATCCCACAGGAAGGTCTGAATTTTATCCTTTGACTAAAACTAAAAATAGAGCCTTCAACTCATCCTGGACTCTCAGCTGTCATATGCCATAGAAACCTGGAAACTTGGTGTGGTTGCTTGTAGCTTTAAAATCACCATTGCATTCTTTAAATTAAAATAAAGAGAAAACAAATATAAGTATATGAAGTTGGAATGTTCTTTCATTTTCTATTGTGCTTTTTTTCTGGGTGAATTATGCAGCTGATGGTGGTTTTCCTTTCAAATTTATTTAAACGCAATTCTTTTCAAAGGTGACTATAAATAGGGATGGCCAGGAAAAAAGTGATTCTGATTAATCATGGAATCAAATGATGATGGAACTTTAGTGTTTGCATAGTCTCATTTTGGGTGAAATCTGTCTCATCTATTATTATCCTACTTCATGAATAAGCAGACTGTGGCTTAGTGAGTGCCAGCCTCAAGTCACAGAACTAATGAGTAGATAACCTAGACCTGAAACCTCAGATTTGTGTTATTACCCACTGTAAGTCTTCCCACTATTGTCATGTCCCATTCTACTACAAGAGCAAATACAGTGGTAGGTAAAGTCTGTGCTATCTTCTTCATGCGTCCTGCCCAGGTCATTCAAACACACACAAGCTGTCCCCATACCTGAACATCTTTTGTAATTAATGTTTATGTCACACAGTTGAGGCCCCCTGCCTTAGAGATTTGCAGTGCTCTCATAATTACATATCCTGTTTAGACTATTTCTCCTATAAGAACCTCCATTATCACTGAGTACAGTAGGTTAACTAGTTCAGTTCAGGAAAAATAGACTTACAGGCCAGACAAGATGTTCCCAGACCTGCAGATAACACGTGGGATCTTGGCAGGGCTTAGCCTACTTTAAAGATTGTTCTGGTCATGTGACTGGATCCCTGTGTGCAACTACATTTAGTCATGGACTCACCACAAGTTATTATAACTAAATTAAGCCCTTTGAGATCCTGGTCGATACAATTCTATTCTTAAATATTTCCCTGGAAAAGATTTCCCAGTGTCTCTCAATGATTGCATGGTTAGGAAGTGAAATCAAATTGCAATAGCAACTGGTTTGACTCTGTTGATTTCATTAGTTGGCGAATTCAATCATACAATTCATAGCAACAGTTAAATTTTAAAATATTCAAATTGGATTTATATACTCCTCCAATGTTTCCTCCAATCGCTCTTTGCTAAGTTCCAGCTTATACTCCAGCTGGATCTCTACCAAGCTCAATCCAGCCTCTTGTTTTACCATCTCTTGGAGTGGGGACTGACTCTCTCAGGGCTGTGTTATCTTTGCACAGAATTAATTTCAATAAATTTAAGTGAAGCCTATAATTTGGCGTTGGACTCTGCTCCCTAGTACTGGTACTGACATAGAGAGAGACCTTATTTGTGCCTTAAAATTTCTTTAGGTGCCATGAATTGAGTTAAGCATGTCTCCTAGTTATCATCAATACTGCAGCATTCACCTTTCCCATCACTCACTTCTACATGACAAGAAGTGTGAGGGGTCATGTTAAAAAACTCAAATAATATGATCTGCCTACAAGGCTATGTGACCTACAGAAGCAGAAAGTATTGATTGACTTCTCAGTACATGGGGGTGGAGGGGGGGGTGTCCCTCAGCCCTGCCTGTGCCCTCTCGCAGTCTGGGACCCCTCAGGGGATGACCACCTGCTGGCTTAGGCCTGCTCCCCAGGGGATTGGGCCTAAGCTGGCAGCCAGACATCCCTCTGGCAGCCCAGGAGCCCTCTGGGGATGTCCACTTGCCAGTGGGGAGCAGACCTAAGCTGCAGTTGGACATCCTTAGCGCTGCTGAGGAGGCGGGAGAGGCTCCCACCACCACCGCTGTACTGGCAGCCATCAGCCTGGCTTGTGGCTGAGCAAAGCTCCCCCTGTGGGAGCTCACTCACCACCAGGGGCAGCTCCTGCATTGAGCGTCTGCCCCCTGGTGCTCAGTGTGTGTCATAGTGACCAGTCATTCCCAGTCGTTTTGCTGCTAGGGTCAATTTGCATATTACCCTTTTATTATATAGGATAGAGGCCTGGTGCATGGGTGGGGGTCGGCTGGTTTGCCTTGAAGGGTGTCTCAAATCAGGGTGGGGGTCCCACTGGGGTGCCTGGCCAGCCTGGGTGAGGGGCTGAGGGCCATTTTCAGACTGGCCACACCCCCTTCAGGGAGGGGGTCTTGCTGGGGGGCCTGGCCAGCCTGGGTGAGGGGCTGATGGTTGCTTGCAGGCTGGCCACAGCCCCTTCAGGGTGGAGGTTCCTGCTGGGGTGCCTGGCATTCTGGGTGAGGGGCTGAT
>NW_005871438.1:639631-660606 GCF_000147115.1 Myotis lucifugus | reverse complement strand
TAACAGCCGGCCAGGGCAGGCGGGAAGCTTGGCTTCCTCCATCGCCGGGACAACCAAGCCTCCTGCTTGCTCCAGCTCCGTGGCTGCCGGCAGCCATCTTGGTTTGGTTAATTTGCATAGAATCGCAGCCCATCTTGGTTTGGTTAAATTGCATAGAATCGCTCTGACTGGTCAATTTGCATTTTCTCTTTTCTTAGCTAAGACTAGAGGCCCAGTGCATGAAATTCGTGCACTGCTAAGACTAGAGGCCCAGTGCATGGCTGCCAGTCAGGTACTCCTTCCCTTCTCCCAGCCACCTGCCGCAGTCAGGTACTCCTTCCCTTCTCTCTTTCCCTGACCGCCTCCCAGCACCAGGACCTCCCTCCCTTTCCCTGACCACCTGCCACTGGCCAGGGCCTCCCTCCCTTCTCTCAGCTGCCTGCCAGCACCAATGGCCCCAGCCGGCCCACCCCCTGGTAAAACTCCAGGAAGAACTCCAGTAGTGGGGACAATTTGCATACAATGCTTTGCATACAATGCTTTTATTATATAGGAGATATATATATATATATATATATATATATATATATAGAGAGAGAGAGAGAGAGAGAGAGAGAGAGAGAGAGATGTATTTTAAGGTATTAGCTTATGCAATCTTGGGGCTGGAAAATTTTAATTCTAGGGCATACCAGCATGCTGGAAACTAATACAACAGGTGATATTGTAATCTTGAGTCTGAAATCTGTAAGACAGGCTGCCAGGCTGGATACTCATGCAGGATCTATGCTAAAATTTTTACTCTTAAGACCTTCAAATGACTGGATAAATCTAAGTCATATTTATGAATCAAAGTTAATTGATTGTAGATGTTCAGAACATCTACAAAATACCTTCATGGCAACACCCATATTAGTGTTTGGCCAAATGACTGGTCACCAGAGCCTATACAAGTTGACACATAAAATTTAACTATAACTGTCCAACCCTTGTCAATATGTCAACCATACATGTCACTCAAACCACATTTAATCTCCAAATAATGACAATGACAAAGTCATTCTTCTTCCTAACATGATACAACCATCCTGCATACAATCCAACACACAGCAAGCATTTCCTCAGAAGAGAATGCAAAGTGCTTGGGTGATCTCTCTTTTCTTTGATATCCTATAACTTAAATACTATGATGTAAAGTTAATAAAACTGAAATACTGTGGTGCATTTTGTGTTATATACTAGAGGCCTGGTGCATGAATTCATGCACGGGTGGGGTCCCTAGGCCTGGCCAGCAATCTGGGCTGATCGAGGCCAGGCCAATCAGGGTCTGCTGGCTAGAGGGAAGGACGGAGGGCGAGGGACTGCGGGAGGTTGGCCGGCCGGGTGGAGGAACCATGGGAGGTTGGCCACCAGCCCCGAGGAGGGAGCTGGCCCTCAGCTCCCCTGGGAAATGGGCCGTGTCTGCTGCCACCCAACCCTGGTTCCCTGTCCCAGCCTGGGGCCCAAAGGGCCTGGCGGGGTTGGAAGAGGAGGTGACAGTCGCTGGGCCAGGTGCAGGAGAAACGAACGCCAGATGCCGATGCTTGCGTCAGCGCCCCATCACCATGCAGTTTCCTGCCTCCCCCCTCCTCCTTCCCTCTCATAGCGACTGGTTGACCAGTTGTTCTTGTTGTTCCAGTCATTCAGTCATAATGGTCGCTTAGGCTTTTACATCTATAGATTATAAGAGGATAAGAGATTGAAGAAAACAAAGATATTTGTATTATACACACAAACACAAATCCTATATAATAAAAGCGTAGTATGCAAATTGTCTCCTCAACCAGGAGTTCGTCCGGGAGTTCGACCAGGGGACTTGACCGGCTGGGGGAAGGAAGGGAGGCCCAGGCCGGCAGCCAGCAGCCGCTAGGAACCCTACCAGTGCATGAATTTTGTGCACTGGACCTCTAGTATATTCATAACAAAAGAAGAAAGAAATACTTAAAAATTACAGGCCTCATTTCTGCATCTGTTCACATGGTTGCTGCTGGTATTTACAACTGCTGTCTTCTTTTACCCCTTCTATATTCTCTTTGCCCTCAGAAATCTTCTGCTATTTGTGGACCTTTGCCTGGTGAGGTGACCCAAATCTCACTCCTAAGTGTTTGTGATATTAGTAGTCCGATATTAGTAGTCCTGTCTGGATTGAGTTTTTGCAGTTTTCCGTTGACTTTAATCACAGGGTATGGCTGTGCTAAGAAATGTCCTAAGGGAGCTACTGTATTCCAGACATTCTTCCTTACTTCCCTGTGTAATAGCAGTCCAATCTCCCCTTGGCAATGGAGATTAATCACTTCAGCCAGACCTATAACTTCCATTTTGCTTGTTAATTAAGAGACATGAGGAACTAAAAGTGGCCCAGTGGCAGTCTTCACTTCCAGTTCAATGGAATCATTATGCGTCTTGGTGAAAGCATTCCTCCCTGGGGAACTAAGACCTCTAGATCAGCAGAGCATAAGGTTATGGGTACAGGAAACAAAAATATTGCTATTGGACCATTATGAGCAATAATGAGTGGTGCTACTCTCATTTCCATGCTCTGGATCCTGGCCCATGAACCCAAGTTATGGGGTTGGATGCTGATTCAGAATCTATACAGCCTCCTGGAGAACCTTGTCCCAGCCCTGCAAGGTATTGCCACCTGGCTGGTGCCATAATGAGTCTTTGAAAGCCATTTCACTGTTGCATAAAGCCAGCTGCTTCAGTATGATGGGGAACATAGAAAGGCCAGTGAATTCCAGGGCCCATTGCCACACTTCATTAGCTATGCAGTGAGTTCTTTCACCAGAAGCAAGGCTGAGTAGAATACCATGATGGTGGATAAGGTATTATCATTATATCCACAAAGGTAGTTTTGGCATATTTGTATGCAAGAAAGGCAAATCTGTATCCGGACTAAGGATCTACTGCATTTTCCATGATGGAAGTAGTCTAATGTGATCAGCCTGCCACCAGATAGATGACTGATAACTCTGCATATTGAGGACTTAGTGTTGATCTAACATTGGCCACTCAGCAGTGGTTGTAGCCACATTGGCCTTAGTAACATGCCCATGTTGTTGATCCCAGGCCTAACCTCCATCCCTGCCCATTGGGCAAAGACAGAGATGACTGGGAAAGAGATTGAGTGGTATTCACAGAGGTCATCCTGTCCATTTGATTACTAAAATCCTTCTCTGTGGAGGTTGCATTCACATTTGGTAAGCATTCACATGGAACACAAATTCTTTCACTTTTCTTTGCTCATACAGAGAGGTCTCCTTACCCAGACCTTCTTGTTAGCAATTTCCAATCATTCCCTTTGAGTCCTTGACAATCCAGCCAAATTATTGGCCACAGTCTGTGAATTGGAACACATTGCCCCTATGACCATTTCTTCTTCCAAGCTAAATGAAGAGAGAGCTGCACAGCTGTAGGTTCTGCCCCCTGGGAGGAGTTCCCTTCACCACTCTTCTCAGGGGTGGTCCAGAGAAGGACTATAGTGCTGCTGCTATTCACTTTGGATGGTGTCTGTACATTGCATGAAACCATCTGTAAACCAGGCCCAAGTTTTCTCTTCTTCACTCAGCTGATCATAGAGAAATCCCCTTGCAGCCATAGATATGGGCCAGGAGAGAAGGTAATGTACCAGGTGTGGGGACCACTGGGCTATTTCCTTATGTAACTTGTGCCTTGACGGCCTTCTCAAGAATGATCTTGTATATACAACTTCTATTTGATGATGGAGTACTGCTAAGCATACCTATCTTTATGTCTAGATGGGTCAGACAACACTCAATTCATGGTGGGCAGCAACATGGTAACTTTGTGGTCCATGTTTTTTGTGTTCAGTTTTCTACTAAGATCTAGTAGCAAGCCAAAAGCTGTTTCTCAAAAGGAGAGTAGTTATCCGCAGTAGAGTTTTGATTAAAAATTCTAATGGTCTGAACTGTGATTCACTTATTGAGCCTGCCAAAGCTTCCAAACAGTATCTGTCTGCCACTGACAGTTCAAGCACCATGGGAACTGATGGATATATTAGCCCATGTGGCACAGCAAGCAGCCAGGACCTGTTGCAGAACCTTCTTTTGTTATGAACTCCACTCATAACTAGCCATTTTTTCTAGTGTAAAAGAAAAGCAGAAAATGCAGTTAATATTGTCAAGAGAGCAATCTAAAATGAAGCCGGGAGGTCTCTGGGAAGCTGAGCTAACTGACCTCCTTCATGTGAAATTGAACTTTTGAATTGGGTTAAAACACAATGGCTGCAACCTGATACAATTCCTGAAACTGACTTGCATCATTGAACTCTTCTATTAAAAAATAAAAATTTAACCTAGCAATAGACATAAACAATTAATCATGTAAAGCACGGTGTAAGTCTACTTGCCAACACCAGTCACAACTCTTTCAAAGCCCCTTTCAAAAGCCCCCTTTTTCTATCCTTATAAACTTTCTTTCCCCCTCAAAATACAGTTGGGTTTCTATCCAAATCTGTGACCAGAATTGCAATTTCTAAGGACACCCTCCCCCCAAAAATGGACTAATAACTTGATAAATGGATTGGAATAATGCACCCAAATGAAGAATAGGTTGCCTTTAAAACCCAGAGATTACTAGGCATTGTGCTTCTGTTTTTGGTATAGCAGAGATGAGATGCAACATCTTATCCTTCACCTTAGAAAGTATATCTTGACATACCACACACCCAGAAATTTCACTGAGATGGAAGTTCCCTGAGTTTTTTCAGATTTATTTTTCACCCTATGACATGCAAATATATTTCCAATAAGTGTAGAATAGTTTCTACTTCTTGCTCAGTAGTCTCAATCAGCATAATATTATCAATGTAAAGGACCAGTGCAAAATCCTATAGAAAAGGGAGACAATCTAGCAAGGTCCTTGCAGACTAAATTATGACATAGGGCTTGATAATTGATATACTCCTGAAGTAGGACAGTGAGGGTATATTTCTAGCCTTGCCAGCTAAATCAAATTTAGTGTTCTTAACAGATTTAGAGAACAAAAAACACTTTTCCTCCCTCAATAGTTACATACCCTGCACTAGGTAATGTGTTAATTTGCTAAAGCAAGAAGACCAAATTTGGAACAGCAGCTGCCTAAGTCCGTTGTCATTATCCAAGAACTCTCTGTTTTCTTCACAGGTCAAATAAGTGACTCGAATGAAGATGTGGTAGAAATCATCAACCCTGCATCCTTCAAGTCCTTATGATGCCACTAATCTCTGCAATAATTAAAAAATGCAGCATTGATTTTGGTAGGAGTAGCAGTGTGGAGATTCTGCTGGTTGCTGAATATTTCTGTTCTGGTTATGTATTTGGGACTGGGGAAATAATTACAAATGGGCCCAGGAACCCACTGAGAGACAAACTTGAGGTAAGACTCATTTGATCACTTGATCTCTATAAGCTCCTACTCTGTTGGGACACAGTGATATTTTGTGTCTTCTGGTCTAGTGTCCTGACATTTTTGAAAGTCTAAGTATTTTCTTTTTTCCTAATGTACAGTCACCCCTGTAAAAGGCTATAGATCTCTTTGGGTAAGGCCGGGAAAAAGATTTAAAGTAGACATTTTTGGCAGTGTAATGGGGTCCTTTTCCAGAGAAACTTGTACCCTCTTCATTCCAGGGGTTCTGAGTTTGTAAACAGCTCAAGAAAAGGATCAAATTAGTAGAGAATATGTAAAGGTCCCTTCTCTCTGTATAAAAGGGCACACATAAGGTATAATGTTCTCAAGAAAAGAACCTAGAAAAGGCTCAAGGTAACAGAGAATATATAAAAGCAATGGGTGTTGTAAATCTAGGAACAAATAATTCCAGTAATTGAATTATTTGCACCTGTCTCTTCAGGGAAGAACAGGTGCAAATTGTCTTATACAATGGATGTATTCTGGGAAATTAGGTATTAATTGCATTTAAAAATCTTTCAAAAGTGCATTGGCGGGCCATTTTGGAATACCTACAGAGTCTTCTGCATGAGGCCACTGGGATGCCCCAACTCAGCACACAGCATTTTCACTGCCACTGCCACAGTCACTACTGATCTCTGCACCCATGCAGGCAGCACAGCCTTACAGCCAGAAGTCGGGTACCAGGAGCTGCAGTGTTGGCCATGGAAGGGGCAGTTGCTTCCCTGGAAGTGGACACCACTGGAACCACAGACTGGACAGAAATCTTTTATTCTCTTCTGCTTGAGGTGGTGGTGTAGAGGTGCCAGCAAGCCAGGCAGAGCTAAGGCATTGGAAGGAGAGAAATTGCCTGACTCCCCTCCTATAAACTATTGGGTCCACCCCAAACTCGAGTCTATTCAAATCATCGTGTCCAATAACAGGATTCTCCCCCAGAACCAAGTTCCATGGGGCAAGGTAGAGCAGATCAGAAGAGGGATTCAAGGAACAAGACCAAAAGCAGACTCAGCCTCTGAGCTAAAGAGGCCCACCAGCAGACTACTTGGGCCTCTGTCCTGCTGGGATTCAGTAAAGTTGTCCAGGGCCAGGTAGGGATAGCAACTCATATTTACCTGCACAAGAAAACCTCCCAGGAGACCCAGGACCAACACACCAGGGAGCCAGATTCAACAACATCAAAGTAAAGTTCAGTGGGACCCACAAATAGCAGATTCAAAAGTTGTGTTGTTCTTTTTAATTTTGTCTTTCTTCTATTTTTTATTTATAACACTAATTTCTCTCTCCCCTTTTATTATATTCTTTCTTTCTCTTGTTCTTTTTTCCTCTTTCCTTTGTTCCCCCCTAATTCTTTTATTTATTTACTAGAGACCCCATGCATGACATTCATGCACTTGGGGGAGAAGGGAGGGGATGTAGGGGGCCCCTGAGCCCGGCCTGCACCCTTTTGCAGTCCAGGAGCCCTCAGGGGATGGCCGACTGACAGCTTAGGCCCACTCCCTGGGGGATTGGGCCTAAGCTGGCAGTCAGACATACCTCTGGTCTCTGCAGGGAGCAGTCCTAAGCCAGTAGTTGGACATCCTTAGTGCTGCTGCAGAGGTGGGAGAGGCTCTTGCCACTGCTGCTGTGCTCTCCAGCTGTCAGCCTAGTTTCTGGCTGAGTGGTGCTCCCCCTGCGAGAGCGCAGTGACCACCAGGGGGCAGCTCCTGCACTGAGCCTCTGCCCCCTGGTGGTCAGTATGCATCATAGAGACCAGTTGTCGATCCACCATTTGGTCGATTTGCATATTACCCTTTTGTTACATAGGACTTATTTTTTTCTTGATTTCAGAGAGGAAGGGAAAGGGAGAGATAGATAGAAACATCAATGATGAGAGGAACATTGATTAGCTGCCTCCTGCCCTCTACTGGGGATTGAGCCTGTAACCTGAGCATGTGCCCTTGACTGGAATTGAACCTAGGACCCTTCAGTCTGCAGGCCAATACTCTATCCACTGAGCCAAACCAGCTAGGGCTGCTTCCCCCTAATTCTTTTGGTCTTGTGTCTTTTAGTATTTTTTCTTTCTTTTATTTCTTTTTTAGTTTCCTGGTTGTTGTTGTCATTATTGTGTTTGTTGTGGTATGACATTGTTTTTCATGTTGTTTTCGGTTCAGTTTTGTTTTGGTGTTTTGTTCTGTCAGCACAGGTATAACAAGTGGCACAACATGGTCAGGGTTGAGCCTCACAATCAGCAAGCCTGAGAGCTGAGCCCACCAAAGAATGGGACAAATGCAATCAGGACCCAAATACAACAAAAGTGCCCACATAACCCACAAAGGCAACATTTCTAGAGCACCCAGCTCAGAAGATCAAGGACACTGTAACACTGGGTCCTACTTCATCAACTGGGAGATATAAACTACTTATCCAACACAAAGAAACAGCAAAAATGAGGAAACAGAGAAATAGGCCCTGAATCAGAGAACAAGAGGAATATCCAAAAGGAGAGCTAAATGAAATGGAGGCAAAAAATTTATCAGAATCCTATATAATAAAAGGCTAATATGCAAATTGTCCCTTTGACCAGAAGTTCAACTGGGAGTTTGACTAGGGGGCGGGGCCAGCCAGCCCACAGCCTGTGGCCCCTCCCCTGGCCAGTCCTGCCCCCAATAGCCTCCCTCCCCCCACCATGATCGGGGTGAGCCAGCTGGACAAATACTCACTACCCTCCCCCCGGCTGGCTGGACCCCACCCATGCAAGAATTTTTGCACTGGGCCTCTAGTTAGAGTATAAAGTAATGGTCTTTAGAATGCTCATCAGCATAAAAAAAGGACATAGAAACCTAGAAAAATCAACCAGTCAAAAATGAAGAATGACACACCTGAAATATAGAATACACTAGAAGGAATCAACAGTAGGTTAGAAGAAGCAGAGGACCAAATAAGTAAACTAGAAGACAAGGTAGAAAATAATCACCCAATCAGAGCAACAAAACAAAAAATACTTAAAAAATAACCGGTTTGGCTCAGTGGATGGAGAGTCATAGAGCGTCGGCCTGCGGACTCAAGGGTCCCAGGTTCAATCCTGGTCAAGGGCATGTACCTTGGTTGCAGGCACATCCCCAGTAGGTAGTGTTCAGGAGGTGGCTGATTGATGTTTCTCTCTCATCGATGTTTCTAACTCTCTAACCCTTTCCCTTCCTCTCTGTAAAAAATCAATAAAATATATTTTTAAAAAAATATGAGGACAGTTTAAGGGACCTTTGGACATCACAGAACCAAATAATACCCACATCAAAGGGGTACCAGAGGGAGAAGAAAGTGAGCAAGGGATAGAGAACTTGTTTGAAGAAATAATGACAGAAAACTTTCCTAAGCTGGTAAAGGTAAAAAGTCATACAAGTTAAAGAAGCACAGATGGTCCCAATAAAGATGAACTCAAAGAGACCCACTCAAAGAAACATCATAACTAAAATGGCAAATATTAAAGACAAAGAGAGAATCTTAAGGGCAGCAAGAGAGATAGTTACCTATAAAGGAGCTTCCATAAGGCTGTCAGCTGATTTCTCAACAGAAACATTACAGCCCAGAAGGTAATGGCATGAATTATATAAAGTAATGAAAAGCAAGGATTTGAAACCAAGACTACTCTATCCAGAAAGGCTATCATTCAAAATAAAAAGTGAAATAAAGAGCTTGCAGACAAAAAAAAAAAAGGCTAAAGGAGATTATTACCACCAAATAGCATTGCAAGAAGTGTTAAAGGGACTGCTGTAAGAAGAATAAGAAATAAAGAGAGGAACACAGGCATAAAGTATAAAAATGGAAATAAATAAGTACCTATCAACAATAATCTTAAATATAAGTGTACTAAATGCTCAAAATAAAATTCAAAATACATACATAGCTGACTGGATAAGAACATGAGATTATATATATATTGAGTGGCCAGATTATTATGACCACCTGATGTTTGTAGGCAAATTAGCCATACACTGCATTGTATGGGATATGGAAGCCAAAAGCCTGTTTGAACACCTTTGCTGTCTGCAGTTACCAAGATAAATTGTCTGCAATTAGCACAGGAATCCAAGGATTGGACAGTTGAGCATTGGAAAAAAGTCATGTGGTCCGATGAATCACGTTTCCAGTTGCATCATGCAGATGGCAGAGTGAGAATTTGGTGGAAACAGCATGAAAGTATGCGCCCCACATGCATAAGTACAACCCTTCAAGCTGGTGGGGGCAGTGTTATGGTTTGGGGCATGTTTTCCTGGCATGATTTGGGCCCTTTAATACGTGTGGAACAACGTCTGAATAGCACAACATACCTAAGTATCATTGCTGATCAAGTTCATCCTATCATGTTGATGGTGTATCCCAATGGAGATGGCTTCTTCCAACAAGACAATGCGCCATGCCATGGTGCTTGTATTGTGCAGGAGTGGTTTCAAGAACATGAGGGAGACTTTACCTTGCTTAGGTGGCCCCCACAATCACCAGATCTCAATCCAATTGAGCATTTGTGGGATGAAGTTAAAACAGCCATCAGGCAGCTGGTTCCACAACCATCAAATCTCACAGAACTGGACAGTGCTATTCATCAGGCATGGTTTCAGATTCCTTGCATCAACTTTCAACATCTCGTGGAGTCAATACCAAGAAGAATTGCTGCAGTATTGAAGGCAAAAGGTGGCCCAACGAAGTACTGATGGTGTGGTCATAATAATCTGGCCATTCAGAGGATATATATATATATATATATATATATATATATCTCCATATCCTACGTTCAAAGGCTGTTAAATTGCATTGTTTACCCATATCTTCAGAAAAAAATCACTTCTACTGTCATGGTAAACAACCTGCTTCCCTATTTATAATGGTCTGGCCCTCTAGCTACTTCAGTGCGAAATAATAGCTAATTTGCCTACAAACGTCATGTGGTCATAATAATCTGGACACTCAGCGTATATATACTGTCTACAAGAGACCCACTCAGAACATAAGACTCACACAAGATGAACGTGAAGTGATGAAAACATTTTTCCATGCAAATGGAAATGAAAAAAAGGCAAGGGTAGCAATACTTATACATGACAAAAAAAACCCTACAAAACAAAGGCCATAAAAAGAGACAAGGAATAATAATTTTTTAAAAAAAGAGTGATTCCAAAAAATAGATATAACCCTGGAAAACATATATGCACCCAATATAGGATCACCTAAATATATTTTTAAAAATCTTGGAAGACTTTAAGAGAGAAATCTACAGCAATACAGTCATAGTATGGGACTTTAACAGCGCACTGACTTCATTGGATAGATCTTCCAGACAAAATAATCAACAAGGATACAGTGACTTTAACCAGAAACTCAATCAGGTGGATTTAATTGATATTTATAGGACATTTCACCTGAAAGCTGCAGAATATTCTTCTCAAGTTCACAGGGGTAATTCTCAAAGATAGAGCACATGTTAGGGCACAAAATAAATCTCTACAAGTTCGAGGATATTGAAATCATATCAAGCATCCTCTCAGATGACAATGGCATGGAACTAGAAATCAACTACAATAAAACACTCAAAAACATTTAAATGCATGGAGGTAAAATAGAAAGTTATTAAACAATGAGTGGGTTACCGATGATATCAAGGAAAAAAAAAACTTCCTGGAAACATGAAAATGAGCACACAACAACCCAAAACCTTTGGGACACAGGAAAGTAGTCCTGATTGGGAAGTTCATTACAGGCCTACCTAAAAAAAGACAAGAAAAATCTCTAATAAACTTTCTAACCCTACAACTAAAATAACTAGAAAGAGAACAACAAGAAAAGCCCAGAAGGAAGAAAATAATAAAGATCAGAGCAGAAATAAATGAAATAGATTCCAAAAAAATGTACAAAAGATAAATGAAATCAAGAGTTGGTTCTTTGAAATATAAACAAGATTGATGAACCTTTAAGAGACTTATCAAGAAACAAAGAGAGAGGACCCAAATAAATAAAATCAGAAATGAAGTAACAACTGACACCACATAAATACAATGGATTGCAACAAAATACTATGAACAAGTATATGGCAACAAACTTGAGAAGCTTGGCAAAATGGACAAATCCTAGAAACACAATCTTCCAAAACTGAATCAGGAAGAATCACAAAACCTGAATAGGCTGATAACAACTAATTAAATTGAAGCAGTAATAAAAGAAACTCCCAGCAAACAAAAGTCCTTAGGAGTTACACCATACATTCAAAAAAGAACTAACACCTATCCTCCTCAAAGTATTCCAAAAAAATTCAAGAGGAAGGAAGATTTCAAAGCTCTTTTTATGAGGCCAGCATTAGTCTTTAAACATTCTTTTTTTTTTAAAAAAATTGATTTTTAGAGAGAGAGAAAAAGAGAGGGATAGAGAGAGAAAAACATTGATGAGAGAGAGAAACATCATCAATCAGCTGCCTCCTACACGCTCTGCACTGAGGATTGAGCCCACAACCTGGCATGTGCCCTGACTGGGAATCAAACCAGGGCCCTCTTGCTTCCTGGGTCAACACTCAACCACTGAGCCACACAAGCCAGGCAAGGCAAGCATTATCATAATTCCAAAATTAGATTAAGACACTACAAAGAAAGAGAATTACAGTCCAATACCCCTGATGAACATAAATGCTAAAATCCTCAACAAAATATTAGCAAATCAGATCCAGCAGTATATTAAAGACCATACACCATGACCAAGTGGGATTTACTCTGGGGATGCAAGGTTGATATAGTACTTGTAAATAAATAAATGTGATACATCACAAAACAAAATGAAAAATAGAAACCACATGATCATATCAATAGTCTCTGAAAAAGAATCACACAAAATCTAGCACACATTTTTGATAAAAGCTCTTAGCAAAGTGGAAATAGGGGGAACATAATGCAACCTGCTAAAGGCCATATATGATAAACCTATAGCCAACATCATACTGGATAGGCATAAACTAAAAGGATTTCTCTTAAAAGCAGGAACAAGACAAGCTATCTGCTTTCACCACTCTTATTTAAAATAGTACTGGAATCCTAACCATGGTGATCAGACAAGAAGAAAATGTAAAAGGCATCCACATAGGAAAGGAGGAAGTAAAACTGTCATTATTTGCAGATAACGTGATATTGTACAAAGAAAACCTTAAAGACACCACCAAAAAACAACTAGACTTAATAAATGAATTTGGAAAAGTAACAACATACAATATTAACACCCAGAAATCGATGGCAATTTTAGATACCAACAATAAACTCTTAGAAAGAGAAATTAAAAAAAAAATCTCACTTACTATGGCAATAAAAAAATAAGACACCTAGAAGTAAACTTAACCTGTACTCAGAAACTATAGGACATTGGGAAAAGAAATAGAGGAAGACAGAAACAAGTGGAAGCATATACCATGTTCATAGATTGGAAGAATTAACATCATTATAATGTCCATACTAATCAAAGCAATCTACAGATTCAGTGCAATCCCTATTAAAACATTAATGGCATATTTCACAGATCTAGAACAAACACTCCAAAAATTTATATGTAATGAAAAAGACCCCAAATAGCTGCAGCAATCTTGAGAAAGAAGAACAAAGTAGAAGGAAACACAATACCAGATACCAAACTATACTACAAACCCATTGTAATCAAACTATAACACAAACCCATTTTAATCTGGTACTGGCATAAGAACAGGCATATAGACCAATGGAACAGAACAGAGACCCCAGAAATTGACCCATGGTGAAAGGAGGCAAGAGCCAACAACGGAGTAAAAACAGTTTCTTCAATAAATGGTGTTGGGATAATTGGACAGGTACATTCAATAAAATAAAACCAGACCACAAGAATAAACTAAAAATGAATAAAAGACTTACATGTAAATCGTGAAACCATAGAAAGCCGACATTTCACATAGCAGAATTTTCACTGATTCATCTCTTAAGGCAATAGAAACAAAGGGAAAAAAATAAATGGGACTATATCAAACTAAAAAGCTCTTGCACAGCAAAAGAAACTATCATCAAAATGAAAAGGGAAACCACTATATGGGAGAACCTTTTTGCCAACGATACATCTGATAAGGGGTTAATTTCCATAATATATAAAGAACTCATACAACCCAACAAAAGGAAGACAAACAATCCAATTTAAAAATGGGCGAAGAACCTAAATAGATACTTCTCCAAAGTAGACATACAGATGGCTAAGAGACATATGAAAAAATGCTCAATGTCACTAATCATCAGAGAGATGCCAATTAAAACTAAAATGAGGTATGTTATCACACCTGCCAGAATGACTACCATCAATAAATCAACAAGTGCTGGTGAGGATGTGGAGAAAAGGGAGCACTAGTAGAATTGCTGGTGGGAATGTAGACTGGTGCAGCCACTCTAATAATTAAAATAGGACCTGACATTTGATCCAGTGATTCCACTTCTAATAATATATCCTAAGAATCCCAAAACACCAATCAGAAAGAATTTAGGCACCCCTATGTTCACAGCAGGGATGAACAATAGCTAAGATCTGGAAACAGCCCAAGTCCCCATCAGTAAATAAGTGGATAAAAAAGCTGTGGTGCCCCAACCTGCTTGGCTCAGTGGATAGAGCGTCTGCTGCGGACCGAAGGGTCCCAGGTTTGATTCCGGTCAAGGGCATGTACCTTGGTTGCGGGCACATCCCCAGTAGGGGACATGCAGGAGGCAGCTGATCGATGTTTCTCTCTCATCGATGTTTCTAACTCTCTATCCCTTTCCCTTCTTCTCTGTAAAAAATCAATAAAATATATATATTTTAAAAAGCTGTGGTACATTTATGCCATGGAATACTATGCTTCTGTAAAAAAGAAGGAGGTATTAACCTTTGCACCAACATGGAAAGACCTTGCAAATTATTATGCTAAGTGAAATAACCCAGTCAGAGAAAGGCAAATATTACATGATCTCACTTAGTTGTGGAATCTAGTGAACAAAATAATTTGATAAACAAAATACATGCAGAGACATGGAAGCATGGAACAGACTGAAGAATCTCAGAGAGAAGAGGGTAGGGTAGCAGATGCACATATCTATAACCCATGGATACAAGCGATAGATTTGTGAAGACCTGGGGTGGGGCAGGAGCTGGGTGGAGAAGGGAAATGAGGTAAAAATGGGGGACAGCTGTCATACTCTCAACAGCAAAGATAAATTTTTTAAAAAGTGCATTAGGGGAATTGTTTATTTTCAAGAATCATTTTTTGAATTCTTTTGCAAAGTGCATAAGCAGTTCCTGAATTATACAAATCTAGATTTTCATGTATCAAGTTTGCTTAAGGTGAGGTCTCCCTATGGTACTATAATTTGTCTTTATGAATCCTAAAGACAAATGGTTCCCTCTAACCTTTGTGCAATCAACAACTTTCATGACTTCTTTTCACTTTGCACACTCTAAATTTCTCTCCTTTTCAATTTATGATTTGGTTGGTATTTATATAAAATATCAAACTTGTATTTCAGATTGGAGAGAGTTGCATCCCCCGCCCCCAACTGTTTCTTATATAACCGTTAATATCTGCAGTGAATGGGAACTTGGGGTTGGAGGCAAAGGAGAGAAATGACACATACCAACAAACCACAGAACAAACTTTTAATTGTGACCTACTTATTATTTTTAACAGCATGAACTCTCTGGACAACATTCTTACTTGCTTTGAAGTTTAATTTTAATTGCCACCACTCTCTGGGTGATTTCGAGTTACTGCAGTATCTATTTGGTTCTTTCTTGTCTCTCTTTTTTGCTGGAAGAGTAGTGAAAGGCCCTGTGGGCAAGTCAACGTACTGAAGTGCACAAGGTAAAGGTAGTAACAGGTAAACAAACTCCAGGAAATGAGAGTTGTCTCTTAACTGCCTTCCTTCAAGTTGGCTTGCATTGCTACTTCCACACTCAGTCCCACAGCATTTAAATATTCCCCCCTTTCTAGGGCATTCATAAGGTGTAACTTAGAACCAGCCTAGTTCCATACATGCTTGAGATTCTTGGGGGAGGAGGGCAAAGAAAGGGAAGAGAGCTAAAGATTCTAGAGGGCCAGCTATGTGCTACCAGCGGTGGCAAACTACGGCCCGAGGGCCGGATCCGGCCCGTTTGAAATGAATAAAACAAACAAAAAAAAGACCGTACCCTTTTATGTAATGATGTTTACTTTGAATTTATATTAGTTCACACAAACACTCCATCCATGCTTTTGTTCCGGCCCTCCGGTCCAGTTTAAGAACCCATTGTGGCCCTCGAGTCAAAAAGTTTGCCCACTCATTATCTTTATTAGCTCACTGAAGCTTCACCACAATGTAACAAAGCTTGCAAGCAAATAAATATGTAGGAATGATTTTTTTTTTGTGTGTGTGTGTGTGTGTGTGTGTGTGTGTGTGTGTGTGGCAGGGGGATACCAACAGGTTTGGTAAGTCATTTAGCAGTAGAGTTTGAATCCAAATCGAGTTATTGATAGGATTAGGATTCAGTTTAAGGCTAGGGTCTGGGGCCAGCATTATCTCCATTTTCCAATAAGAAAACTGAATTTCAGAGATTATGTAATATTTCCTGTGTCACCAATGTATTTTTCCCCTATAGCTGCTGTGACAAGTGATAATTTTTTTTTTTACTGGTTTAAAGCAATTTTAAGTGTCTTAAAACAAGTTTATACAAATTTAGGGGCTTAAAACATTTTATCCTGTTACTGTTCTGTAGGTTAGAAGTCCAACATGGTCTCACTAGTCTAAAATTGAGATGCTTAGGACTAAGTTCCCTTCAAATTTGTTTTCTTGTCCTTTCCAGCTTCTAAAGGCTGCCTGCCTTCCTTGGCTCCTGTCCATGACCAACGCAAACAACAGCAGCCGAGTCCTCACACTGCATCACTCTGACATCCTCTTCTGCTCCCCTCACCCACATTGTAGTGGATCTGTGATTGCCCATTCAGCTAATTAAGAGATTCTGTCTTTTTTAAGATCAGCTGATTAGAAACCTTAATTTAAACTATAATTTTAATTCTCCTTTGTTTTGTAACCTAAGGTATTCATTGATTTTGAGGATTAGGATGTGGACATCCTTGGGTGTCATTATTGTGTCTACCCCGCACAATTACCTTATGAAAGGGTTAGGAGCCTAAGGGTTTAAGACAGTGGTCGGCAAACTGCAGCTCGTGAGCCACATGCGGCTCTTTGGCCCCTTGAGTGTGGCTCTTCCACAAAATACCACGTGCGGGCGCACACGTACAGCGTGATGGAAACTTCGTGGCCTATGTGCAGAAGTCGGTTTTTGGCCTGGGCGAGTCTATTTTGAAGAAGTGGCGTTAGAAGAAGTGGTGGGTGTCGGTCGATCAGACGATGGGGTGACCGGGATACACAGCGGCGGGGGGGGGGGAGGCGCCAAATATCAACAATACTTAAACTATATAGGTAGGTTAATAACAATGTACCTACCTGTATAGTTTAAGTTTAAAAAACTTGGCTCTCAAAAGAAATTTCAATCGTTGTACTGTTGATATTTGGCTCTGTTGACTAATGAGTTTGCCGACCACTGGTTTAAGATCTCACCTTTTCAGAGAGATAAATGAAAGCTCAGCAAGTTGATAAAACCTGATGGGCAGAGGATCCTTGGACTGAGATTTCCATTTTCCAGAGGAGAACATTAAAGTTAGGCAAGCTCAGGACACTCTCTTCATACCATCCAGTTGTGTGTATGTGTGGTGGCTATTTGGGATATTATTTCTAGTTTTGAGAAGAGTGAGATGAGGAACAGATAACTTAGCTGAAGACTGAGGCCAACTTAAGCTCTCTGGGCTTCAAATTTCTCCCCTGTAAGATAGAGAATATACATTTACCTATTGTGCATGTAAGGTGCTGGACACCTTGGTCAGTACCATAAATGTTTCCCAGTTCCATTAAAATGATGAGGATAATGAAGTAACATGAAATATGACAAAGCAATTTTGTAGAGCTGTGATTTCATCTCAGGTCTAGACTCTAATATCAAAATCTATATATTCTGTATATTCCTAGGAGTAGTCAAGAAAGTGGGGAGGAAAAAGAACCCTTAGCTGCATTTAAAATATGACCCCAATTAAACCTTCTGAAACCTGTCCCTGACCAAAGCTGCTGGTCTAAACATTTGTGACACATTTCTTTGCATTTTCTTAATGAAAACACCTATAATCTCAAGGGAAATGGAATAAAATGGCTAAGTTCCCAACCCAGACTTTGGGAAGAAATTAGAAATTCTTCTTTATTATTAAATGAGAAATTATTAAAAATGAATTTTTATACATAAGTTATGACTGATGAAATAAAGTGGAATTTATGGAGCATGGAAACTGACAAAAGTGTGTGTGTGTGTGTGTGTGTGTGTGTGTGTCTATGTGAACTAAGAGACTGAACTATGGGAAGGCAATATAAGAATTCACTTTTGGGGACTATTATGTCAAGATATAAGGATAAATTATAAATATTTAACAAAGGAAAGCCATGTAACAGAAAAGCACTGAAGAAATAGCAATGCCATCTCTGAGAAAAATATTCATGGAAAATTTAGAAAAAATCTAAATGTGCCAAAAAGAGTTATCCCACCAGAATAAATAGTACAGGGATTCTGTAACAGGTAAATGAGAGGAGCATAGAGGACCAGGAGAACATGGTACTGGAAGGAGCCTGACATAAGGCGAGTCAGACTGGTCCTCCAGAGATTTTCAAGCACTCCAGCTCCAAAGTCTTTGCCCCTTCAGTATTACCCAAACAGTATTGCTCACTCCAAGTTCTGAATACTGAACTCAAAACTCATTAAGTTCTTTGTAACTTCATTTATGTAATATCCTTTCAACATTTACATAACTTTTTCCAAATTGATATGTTTTTTCTTTTATGTACTTCTTTGAAAATGACCATCTTCCCAGCAAGTCTGATATAGCCATCTTCCTAAAATAGTGGTCTAGATGAAGATTGTATAGCAGGAATCTAAAAAGAAAGAGTATTTAATACTAACTTCTGTCATCCCAAGTAGGATTTTGCAATGAAACAATAGGCTTGCATGCCTGGCTTTATATAAGGAAAGAGGGTTTTCTAAATTAGGATTTGACAACTGGGATGATAGAGTGTATGCCTTAATGTGGAGAAGATATTCTTCCACTCATAAGGACTTGGAAAGAAAATATGACGAGGGAAAACCTGGAAGCCTATCCCTTCTGGTCTGGTGGGATTGTGGGACAGAGAAGGGAGAGAGAGGGAGAAGAAGCAGTTCAGGTACCAGGCTCTCATCCCTCTACCAATTCAAACTTCTGGGTTCAACTACTGAGGGGGAGGAGTGGCTTTAGGAAACACAGAGAAGCGTGGGAGATTCCATGAATATTTAGGCTCATGGCACACTTCCCTTGACACAGGGGCCAGATGAAGGTTGTAAGCCTTTGGGAGAAACTCTAAATACAGGCAGTTCCAACATGCTTTGGGTAATGGCATAAGAGTGGTAGCAGGTAAGAGAGGGTTGAGTAGAGCAGCTACTTTGAGTCCCGTGGCCTAACCTGGTGTGCAAGAGAGCGAGATGACTCCTTGTGCCCTGACTGTGAGATGTGGAGGCGCTAAGCATACCAGTAGACTGCAGAATCCAGGGGTGAAAATTTGTCAAAGTCCACAGGAATGGGGGTTTTAAAATCTGGGGGTCAGTTTCTGGGGGAACAGGCTCCAGCAATGGCAGCAGCACAGATTGCAAAGACTAGCCAGAGGTAGCTCTTTAGAAGTCACAGGCAGGGAGCAAACCAAGCAGACCCAAGGACCCTGTTTAGCTCTATCACCATAAGAACCCAGCAAGGCCCCTTCTCCACCCGGATGCACTGGAGAAAGGGAAGGTCAAAATATGACATCAAATACATACAAGTTTGTCATACGAAAGACAGCCTTTCTGCTAAGTGAAATAAGCCAATCACAGGAGGACAAATACTACATAATTCTACTTCTATGAGGTAACTAAAATAGTCAAACTCATAGAAACAAAAAATAAAATGATGGTTCCCAGGGGCTGGGGGAAGGAGGAAATGAGAATTTGCTAATCAGTGGGTATAACATTTCAGTAATGCAAGAGGAGTAAGTTGTAGAGACTTACTGTACAGCATAGCATCTTCAGACAGTAATGCTGTTAAAAGGGTAGATCTCATATTAAGTACTAGAGGCCCAGTGCACAAAATTCATGGGGGGGGGTGTCCCTCAGCCTGGCTTGCACTCTCTTGCAATCTGGGACCCCTTGGGGGATGTCAGACTGCTGGCAGTCAGACACCCCTCTCGCAATCTGGGACTGCTAGCTCCTAACTACTCGCCACCCTGCCTGATCACCCCTAACTGACTCTGCCTGCCTGCCTGATCACCCCTAATCACTTCTGCCTTGGCCCCCACTGCCATGGCTTCATCTGGTAGGACATCCGGAATGACGTCTGGAAGGTCATTCGACTGTCCAGTCTAATTAGCATGTTACGCTTTTATTATTATATATTCTTACCAGCACATTTTAAAAAAAAGAAGCGTGAATGTTTATAAACAGAAAGGAAAGTGCTTAAACTAAGAAGAGACTGAAATACTGGTAATTGGCAAATCAAAACTGGGCTCTTCTCCCAAAGGGGAGAAGGCCTGGGAAGAAAATCAGAGCCATGTTGGAAAATGGAACTACATTTTCTCTGTATATCTAAGTGTAGGGTCATTCTGACTTGATTTTTATAGTTTATTCTTTACTGTATGTTGTTTTGGAAGCTCCTCAAGCAAACCAACTATTCTAAATGAAAATAAAAATTTTAAGTTGATGTTAGGGGTAATAACTGAATTTTTCCATCTCATGAAGGTAATTTTCTAGAAATCTGCTTTAAATGTTCCCTTAGAACCACTTGTCAAGAGATTCACAAAAAATTAAAACACCTTTGAGTACATCTTTTTATGAACTATCTATCTGTGTTAGATTTGTTTTATGTTTGCTGGATTTTAAACTCCTGAATGGAAGAGAGTACATTTTCTTTTAGTGAACATAACACAATTTATTGTGGTCACAGTGTGAATTTGGTAATGGAGTGTCCTTTTATTCACCAGGGATATTAAGGGTATATGTTTTAAAGATGAATGAAATGATTGTGTTGAGTATTTGAGTATTAGTATATTTATTGTACTATAGCATTGTGCTTTTCACAGTTTCCTTCCTCCCTCCCTCCCTCCCTCCTTCCCTTCCTTCCTTCCTTCCTTCCTTCCTTCCTTCCTTCCTTCCTTCCTTCCTTCCTTCCTTCCTTGTCTTTATACTTCAGGACCCTAGACAGCCCATTTATTGAGGACACTTGGTGCACAATTGTCAGTCTGTATTTTGCTGGCCCCATTACTATTAATCTCTGCTCTTATTTGTTCAATCCACAGCTTCAGCTTTTGCTATTAATTGTTTTTATTTCTTTCTTGTTGACCCTTATCCCCCTGTTGTTGTTTTTGTTGTTGTTGTTCTTTTCTTTTCTTCTCCAATTTGGCATTACTAGCACTAGGCTTTAACAACCTCTC
>NW_005871438.1:499841-639304 GCF_000147115.1 Myotis lucifugus | reverse complement strand
ACACACTGGTGAGTGAAGTGCCTGTGAGAACTCCTGTAGCAACGAGCTCTTTGAGCTGAGGAGGAGCGAGTGCTTTGTAAATGCCAGGTTATTTTTATACCCTTGATACTTAAGATGCTCCCCAAAGTCAAGCATTAGCTCAGGAGAACAGAATCTTGAGAACATAAATATTTTCAGCTTTAAGGGATCAGACCCACTCACTTGGAGGAAGCATATACTCTTTAAGATGTGAGAAAAATAAACATATTTTTATGATCTTTATGTATTTGGAAAATTTGAATGCCTTTTATGATTTTTCAAGTTATAAACAAGTAGTGTATGCATGTACATGCAACCTTTATATTTTTGTTCACATCTAGAATAAAGTATGTATGTGCATATTATGACTACTTCTATACAACATGCAATATATGGATGAGCAATTCTAACGTCAGTCAAATATCCCAATACTTTGTTCAAACTACTCATTTCTCACAACACCTAAAAGGCTGGTATCAGGATCGATTTTTATGTGGGTATCTATTATAAATACCCCCCATGCTTTATTTCCAGAAAGAGTTCAAATAACTGCAAGCAAATTCCTATAGCCAACGTAAATATTTCTTATTTTTTATGACATATGGAAATGTTTTTGTATAGCTCCAACAAACAGGGCCATGGCCCAAACCTTAGGCTTCTTTCTCCTTATGTTGACAAATCAATACAGTGGGGCCTTGACTTACGAGTTTAATTCGTTCCGTGATGGAACTCATAACTCAAATTACTAGTATGTCAAATCAATTTTCACCATTACAATGACACGTGATGCTGGGCTGATGTTGTGGCATTCACTGTGACGTTTGCTGCACCAACTAGCGGTGGGGTATCTGAAGCTGGCTCGTAACCCCAATTTTAGCTCTCAACTCAAAGCAAAAAATCGGCCGAGAGACGTATCTTGAAAAACTCGTTAGTCGGGACACTCGTAAGTCAAGGCCCCACTGTACCTCACTATGCTGGGAGCACAGTTAATGTGGTTTGACCATCATCGGTACATTTTCCAGGAATGGCCAGGAGGTAGATGGAAGCCCATTTTAGAAACTACGGCAAATTTTCATCCAACCCCCGGATTTCTCTTTGTCTTTGAGTGTACTTTAGACAGCGATTATTAATTAACATTTTCAATTTGGCAAATAATGATTGAACTCAGAGCGAGGCACACTTTGGAATTGGGAATGTGTGGAAGAATTACATGAACAATAAATTACATGAACATACTGGTATGGAAGCATACAGAAGACATTGACAGAGAGGAGGGAAAGAATTTCACAGAAACCAAACAGCAAGACAAAAGGCCTGGAGGAACAAAACCCCATGGTATGTTTGGGGGAAAACTCTTTACAAAATCTTTCTCTTGTATGCTCAAAAGCGGGCATTCCCACCCCCTCTCCTGTGGCTGTTTGAACTGAAATGGGAGTGTTCTCTATAACAACTGTCATGAACCTTGTATCTGCATATTTAGCTTACTTTTCTTTCTAGAAATGTGACTACTGAGCAGAATGGACCTTTTCCTATATTTTTCTCTCATTTTACATTTTAATTTTATCAAACAGTTTTATTTTGGACAAGTACTATTTTCACATCACCAAGATGAGAAAGAGAGGGGAATTAAAAATCATACATTCCATTATCTGCCTTTCAATCAGTTAACACTGAATTAGAACACACAATGTGCTTGAAGTTGGCTTTGCAATTTCCAAGAAACAAATGTTTAAAGAGAAAATGACCAAAAACTGGAAGGATATTATTTCTGTCTTCATAACTATTCAAGGGGATGGAATATGCTGATATAATAAACTCTTAAGTTACTTTTACATGGTTATTTTGTGTGTGATAAAGTCAATTTCTGATAGAAATATTTTCCTTAGGTATTTTTAACATAAAAGTTCTAAATTTAGAGTAAAGAAACAATGTCTATCTTTATTCATAAATATATGAAAAAATCACACAATTAACAATTCTAACAAACACTGAAAATCTCCATTTGATCATTTTATAAGAAAGCACAATAAAATTTTCATGATTTGTTAATCCCCACACATTTTTTGTCTTTGCCATTTAGGCTCACTCAAAGAGCTGAAACTACTGATTCTGTGTGTGATCACCAAGAGTCCATAGACTGTGGAATACACAATGCTGTGAAGAGGGGGGAAATCCTTAAAAGCAAAGATCGCAGGGATAAGGTAGACCCAGCTCCCTCCTCTGCCCTCTTGTCACAGGGCTTCTTTTCCTGGAGCTGCCTCAGAGGGTGGCCACTTGCAGATAGGAATTGAAGTCCATGCTGCAGCAAGCCCTTTGCTTCTTTCCTAGCCCAGTTTGCTTATCAAGGTTTCCCATGGCATGAAGCTGGTATCCTATTTCACAGCTTTTCTCAGAGAAGATGACATGAGGTCTCTTGATCCTCAGTGAGGGCTTTTTTTTTTTTTTCAAGCACATTGTATAATTTCCTAAAACTTTGGAAATTATCCAAAATGTCCACAAACTTAAGGGGAATGTTTATATTCGACATAGTTATCTAGTTACTCGGATTGTTCTGACTTCATAGGAGTATAACATAACAATAAACCCATTTGAAGATGCTATTTTGATGAAATAACCAATAATCTTTTCCTCTCCTCCTTAGACCTTCCCTTACCCTGACTCCCATACTAGTCTTCTAAATGATCTAGCTGCCTCTAGTCTTTTTCCACTTCAGCCCATTTCTGGGTTGCTTCCCAAATGATCCTTCTCATACATGACTTCATTACTCCCCTGTTTAAAGATTTTGACAGTTCCCAGGATATCAAGATGAGGCTGTAGTTAACCTGAAGCATGGCATGCAAGGCTGTGCACAATTACCTTTCTAGCTTTATACTCTTTCCCTTTCATACCTAAAGCCTCTGCAGAATTTCAGCCTGGTGTACCTGCCCTCTCTATTGAGCCTGCACTGACTCAGTGACTTTGTCAGAATCTCCTCTCTATTATCACAGCAGTGTCTGGATATTCTTATGGGACTGACTGTTATTGGATCTCTTGTTCATCTAAAGATCATCGTCATTGCTTAGCTGATTGCCTGGTATGTGTGTTGAGTAAATTAAAAAAGGTAGCTTAAGGTAGCTAGAGCTTTTTTTAAGTCAAAAGCACTGGTCCTAACAGGTTTTATTGGCTCCAAATCGTTACCTGTATGTTTGAGACCGCATTTGGCTCATCATACATTCCTATAAATAGGCAATATGAGAATGTATGTACATAAGTGTGCCAAAGCCAAAGATATATAGGATTCTTTCTAAAGTTGGCTAGGGAAAATCAACTTGATTTTCAATAGATGAACATACAAATCACCACAAATCACTTTCATATAAATGTTTTATTGCAGAGATGTTATAATTATTTACATGCTGCAACATGTCACAACATAAATTTACCAAACATTTCATGGTGGGTTTCAGATAATAGTTTCAGAATAACCACAGAGTGAGTGAAGAGACTTATAGCTTTATAGACTCTACAGCTCTCGGTTACTAAATGCTAGAAGTCAAAGGCAGTGTTTTTTCAGTCCTACCTGTCATCACTTGCATGCAGAAACTTATGAAGCAAATACAAGAGAACTGTCCAGTTTCAAATCCATATTGCCACCAAAGTTTACAATGGGTTGAGTTATAATTCATGTCGTAAAGCATTTAATTCTGGCATAAAATATACAGTTCTATTAAATTGGTATAAATCTACTTATTTATAAACCCTGGCTTAAAAACAAGGACAGGATGCAGCTCGCACATGCACTGAGAAGGACAACCTAGCAAGTGTTTGTGACCTTATTGGTGTTTATATCACTTCCTTATTATCAATCTGGGAAAATAAACTCAAGAATTATAGATTATAGATTTCAACTTCTCTCGGTGACAAGTAATGACAATGAAACTCTAGGAAAGACCCTAAGCACTCTTGCTGATTTATGCTGGTGGAGAAAAATCTATAGACTAAGGTGAACTTTGGCAAGTCTTCTTTAAGCCACACCTCAAGCAGGATTACTCTGAAGTGCAATAAAAAGTCACTGATGCTTGACTGTTTATTTCTCAAAAAGTGAATAAAGTGCTAACTGATCTCAGACATAAACAAGTACGTGGATCTAGAAACAGGTACACAAATACACCATAACATTGTATTTCTAAGTTACCAAGTAGATAGGCCTTGATTGAAAAGGAAGGGAAGAGGAAATAAATGAAGGAAACACACAGAAAAATAGAATTCCTATGTCTTCAAACCTACCCACAAACCTGAGTAATGCACAAAGTGAGGAACCGGGCGAGGGAGATTTGTGCACAGCTTTGCAACATGGTGAAGGGCTCACTTACTCCTGAATAAAAACCATTGAGGAAATTTGGATAATGAATGCAAAGAAGTCCTCATTTTTATCATCCACTGAGAATGCTATTCTCCAAGAACAGCCCTGTATCCATCTCTGAGTCCCTTTCTCATCTTTTATCCTCCTAGCATGTGTCTCTTGTTGCTCATGAAATAAAAAAGTTACTTCTGCTGGAAGTGTCCTGGCCAGATAAGCCGTTGAGATGTCAGTGTTTCGGGTGAGAGAAAGGGAAGTCTGGGTCCCATGTTTAAGTGACTCATCTTTAAATACAGTGAAACTGAGCTTTGAAATAGAATCTCCTTGTACAGTCACACCAACAGGGCCAAGTCAGCAACTTAGGATTTTCACACCAAGTGACCAGTGTGGAGTGAAATAAATTGTATGAACTATGCTTTGGGGACTGTTCTGCTTTGCAAATAAACCTCTGCATTTTACATTTTGAACTAGATGGTTCACAATGGTCATTTGCAGGACTTGTATGTTTTCAAGTGCTTGGGAGAAGGATGAGCCCATACCACCTTATAGGCTTGGAATAAACCGGGTTATAAATCTCTTTGGGATCTGAGCCCAGCAAGTTCTAGCCCTAGCTGAAGCAATGAATAAGAGTTTATGAGAATAAATACTTTAAGGTCATTGAAAATATTCTATATTTAGTATGCACAATAAAAATACACCATATAATAATATTGATGTAATCATATTTTTTTTCTTTAAAAAAATAACCCCTTGAAAGTGCTATCAGGAGCTCCCTTTCCATCTGCTTTGAAAGGCAAATTTCCTGACTCTACAGTAATTCTCATGTCATTCCTAGAGTCTTCCCTTTCCAATGGTAATAATAATGCACAGTATATTGTTCTCACTCTTAGCTTCTTCCTTGTAAAATGCTGCTAAGTATGAAATACTGAAAGAGTTAAAAGGGATAATTATTTGGAATGAAGGCATCATCTATCTCTGACTTCAAACAATAGATAAGTTGTCCTTAACTAATTGAGACATAAGACTATGTAGGACCATTTGATCTCCGATATTAATAAAGCTTCTCAGTCCTAACGAGAAGTGCAAAACAAGTAACGTAACTTGTATTAAAAACCCTGATTAAGACAGTATAACAAACCATGAAGTGAAATAATAGTTAATCCAAATTTGCAATATATAAATCACAAAACTGAAATATTTTTTTCATAACAAGTATGACTTCCCAAGCCAGAGAAAGCTTACTATACTTCAAGAATCAACTAAAGTTGATAGATAACAGGTATTCTGTAAGTTGCAAGAACAATTGAGTAGCTGAAGATTGCATAAATGTGTGTCACATAATATCAAAGTTATTTGCAAAAATTATACAATCTGGAATGCTTGAATATGAGACACAACAATGTACTGAAACATACATTTATAAGAAAATGAGAGCAATCATTGATATAAAAGGTATTCTGGGATGCATTCAGTTAGCAGTGCTATCAAGATTATATAGGTAAAGTAAGTTCTTTTCAGTCAGCTACTTAGAATTTCCGTCATATTCATTTATACCTTCTTCTTTGCAAATCTCATACCTCTTCTGTGTCTTCTGGTTTGCCTGGCTTAGGATCTCCAAAGTCCCATGGGTAAATATTGGTCAGGGGCAGACACTGAGGGCTACTTCCTCTAAACATGCTGAATGTAAAGATTTTCCTAGTGTTACAGGGAAAGACTTTGGGGCCAGTCTAACTTCCCCATGATGATCTCTCTCTCCCCTCCTTAGTTTTCCTCCACCCATGCCTTCCATGTTTTCCCTGATTGACAAATACTCTTTGGGAATTTTTGATCCTTCTATCTTCAGTCTTATCAAATTCAGGGTTTCTTCTTTTTCTTTCTGGGGAATGCTACTTTGAAAGTATCCCAGATCTCTTATTTTCGAGACCCTGCTACCTTATTCGCATTTAAAGTCGAAGAGGCAGGTAAAGCTACACTATTTTCGGCATTTGGCTTATCTGGGGTCTCAAACTCCCAAGGACACACCTCAGCTCGCAATGTGAAAGGCTGCTGAAAATTATTACTTGAATTATAGGAAGATGTCTTATTTTCCTGGTCTCCTATTTGGTTGAGATTTTCATTCTCTATTTTTGATGCTACAACTCTAGGGGGCAGTTCTTCATATTGCCCAGCACACACAGTGGCTGCACAATGCTGACCACCATTCTCATCTTTTGCTCTCCCCGGGGGAACCTGAGTCTTAGAAATCAAATGCTTCTCATCTTCAAAAAGGGTCTGACCTTGGCTCTCCCAAGGGCAGACCTCAGCCTTGTCTATGCTCTTCTGATTGGATTGCTGACAGAGTTCCGCTGCCTTGGGCTTGTGATGAGATTTCTCCTTTAAGGAAAAGGTTGGGTTTTTCTCCGTTTCAGAAGCCGCAATAGATACATGCTTTTGAACTTTTGATTCTGAAGGCACAGGACCAGGGGTCAGGTCATAAATCTCCCAAGGGCACACTTCCCCTATGTCACAGTTGTCCTTCATCTGGGTGGTGCCTGGGCTCATATCAGAATTGGCAGTAGGGGGATTGGACCTTTGTTGCTTCATAATCCCAGATTTCTGAGGTTTTCTCGGCTCTTCCAAATTATTAGAGTTTGGGGGGACAGAATCTTTAGTCTCTGTGTTATCTGAATTTGAGGGTTTTCTGTTGGCCTCTTTATCTTTTGGCAGAGGTTTCTGGGATCTAGCACGTTCTTCCACACCTGATGTTTGGGTTTTCCCAGATAACCCAAGAGTCTTCTCCTTGGCACTTGCTATGACACTGAGAGACTTTTGTAACATGGATGTTCGGGGATGCCCCCCGGGCTTCTTCTCTGAGCTGAGATTGTGAGCGCTCGCTGACTTACACACCAAAGGCACAGACTCCGTGGACTCAGCCTCGCTGTTTTCTTTCAGTGTCTGTGTTGCTTTTTTACCCGACAGAGACTCCAGTGTGGATTTTTCTGTGGCTTCCTCTTCTTGGCTTTCCGTGGGTAAGCTACTGGACTCTTCCGTTTGGTCTCTCACGTGATCGTAAGTGCTGTGGGATTTCTTCAGTGAGAAGACTCGGTTTTTCAGGGATTCCTCCTTGGGTTTCCCAGTGTTACCCGACGACTCTTGTGGGTTCTTCCTAACGAGGGCAGTGCTTTTGGCGGTGCTGTGATCTGTGAATTCCTTGTCTTCTTTGGAACACTGTCTGCTGACCGTCTCTGGGATCTCGGTTATACGCCTCATGATTGATCGGCCCAAGCCCTTCTTTGAGCACCGCTTTTTCTGGAGGTGGGGGTTATTTGTGATCATCTTTTTCCTTTTATATATTTCCAGCTGGGTGTAGAGTTTCTTTAGCTCATCCTGCCAGAACAAGAGGAAATTCACAGAGGTGTGGAATTTAGTGTTTCAGCCAAATAGTATCACTGATGGTCATTTTAATTCAATAAGCTTGAGCTCTTTATGGAAATTGTTTAGCTCTTCCTAACACTTCTACTCATCAACTTTCTCCACATTCTTACTTTCTGATTATTTTGTGTTTGGTTTCACACATAGTTGACACTTTAAGACATAAACCCATGCATGCTAGCCTTGCTTTATGGAGCAAGAACTTTGAACTTGCAAGTTTTGTGGGCCAGACTGAGCCTGGACCATAATAAAACACACTATATTGTCTACTGATAAAACGTATCCCTGCAACAATATTGGAAGCATCATGGAGCCATTGATAAAGTTGTACCTAATGTTAGATTATGTTTAGGGGATGGCAGGCCATCAAATACTAAAAGCAACTTCTTCCTCCAAATGCTGACATATCGCCACAGATTATTTTAATTAATCCAGGCACCATATTATGGAACATGCATAACAAGTTCATCGTTATGACTGCCAAAAAGTCAGTTGAGACTATCAAGATTGGTTTGTGCATTCTAATTTATACCATGATTACACGTTTTAGAACAGGATTAACTCTGCACTTTATGTCTTCAGTTTGTACCTAAGCATACATTTTCTCACTTTCTTTCTAACACACATATGCACACGCATGAACACACATAAACACCAACCCACGCATGCTTGCCTGTATAAATGGGACTAATCTGAAATAGAAGAGAAATACTGGTGTTACCCGGATGTCCTCTGGATCCAAGCTGTGCTCACTCCAAGCTGAGTTGATACTGCTGTTCAGGTAGGATCCAGACCGGCCCATGTCTAGCTCATCCTCATATGCTTCTGTAGCAATGTCATCGCGTGGGTTATTGCTTGAATGTGAAAACTGAAATAGATATTCAATCTGAGCTCTAGACATTACTGTAAGACATAGCATTTTAATAAAAATTTTCTAAAAGTCCTCACGTTATTATCATTTCTTCAGCTTAGATGAATTTGTTCACTGAACTCTATAAAATTTTGCACTACATTAGTGTGTTGCTTTCCATGTCACACACTTGGGGTACTTTGTTCCCTGTTTGATTTTTATCTAGGCTCCCAGTGTCAACTTATATTTCTCCTCTTCCACAATATCTGCACTTTGCAAAGAAGAAAAGAATACACAGAAATCTTCTCTGAGAGTAGCAGTTTAGACCCGCTGGCAGCTGGATGGGATTTTTTTTTTTTGAACAGTAGGGTCTGCCTCAGGTTCATCATGTTGCTTCACATAGGGGAGGCTGTATTTCATCTCTGGGCACAATTGGCCCTGATCACAGAAATGGGACTTTCAGTTTACCACATATAGCTTCAAAAAAGTCTACTTTCAAAGGGTGAAGGGAGTAAGAAGTACAAATTGGTAGTTATAAAATAGTCGCAGGAATGTAAAGTATAGCACAGGGAATATAGTTGGTAATATTGTAATAAGTATGTATGGTGCCAAGTGGGTACTAGACTTATCGGGGGCATCAATTTGTAAGTTATATAAATGTCTAATCACTATGTTGTGCCACTGAAACTAATATAATGTTGTATGTCACTGTAATTTAAAAATAAATTTAAAGTATTTTTTAAAGGTTTCTTTTAAGACTCGGGGAGCAGGAGATCTGAATTCCAGCCTCGCAGTGTTGACAGTGAGGTCTTAAGCAAGCATGAACCTCTCAGCACAGCGCTGCTCTGCCCTAAAGGACTCTGGGCTACATGGTATCTAAGTTCAAAATTAAAAGAGTCAGTGAAGTTACCTAATTTTTTTCTCAAGCCCCTCCTTCATCATATTTTGACATATTTCTATTATTTTTCATGTGGTGTTTTGATATTTTTCAGTTTCATGTATTCTTACTATCTCTATTCTTCAAAAGGAGAAGGGAGGAAGAGTGAATTGGGTAAATGATGGAAAGCAGGGAGAATTAAAACAACCCAGCCACTCTTTACACAATATGTAAACCAAGTGATTGTCCTATGAAAACTGAGAGAACAGTTTAGAGAACATGGGTGCTCTTCTCCCAGCTTGTCATCAAGTCCTTTACAAAATTAACAGATCATTGTCCAGCAGGTGTGGCTCAGTGGTTGAGTGTCAAACTATGAACCAGGAAGTCATGGTTTGATTCCCCATCAGGGCACATGCCCGGTTGCAGGCTCGATCCCTAGGTCCCCCAGTAGGGAGCATGCAGCAGATCAATGATTCTCTCTCATCATTGGTGTTTCTATCTCTCTCTCCCTCTCCCTTCCTCTCTGAAATCAATAAAAGTATATTTTTAAAAAATTAACAGATCACCCTTTGATAATAGAGATATTTTAATGTTATTGTCCATTAAAATATTTGGGTAGGAAAATAAACATAAATAGAGATACCATGTGAAATGATAATTCTCTTTTTAAGTAACAATGACTGTTTTGTAATTGGGACTGGCTGAGAAACCACAGAAACTGATGAGCCTTTCCTTCATTGCTCTACTTATGTTTGTGGTTCCAACATGTGCCATCAACTTAAGGCCATAAAGATGAATAAAATATAGTCCCTGTCCTCTAAAATATTCCATGCTACTAGTCAAATCACCTGGAGCTTATTTATGAGAATGGAGGTGTTTTTTGTTTGTGTGTTTTTTTTTGTTTGTTTGTTTGTTTTGTTTTCTTGAGCAAAGGCTTAGAGACTATCATGAGTTTAAGAAACAGTTATTTGTCAGATATGGTCCACTTCCTGCTTTTTAATCTTTCTTTGTGCTTCTCTCTAAAATACTATTTCAGATATTTATCTTTTCTGTTTCTCATAATGTCCTTCAGAATATAATTACCACAAGAGCACAGATTTTTATCTATCCATTACTGTGTTCCAGGATCTAGAACAGTGCTTAGCAAAGCCCCTCAATAATTTTTTAAAATTATCGGTTATTGAGATATAATTCACATACCATAAAATTATACAATTCCATGGTTTTTAGTATCCACAAGGTTGACTTACAGAATATTTTCAACACCCCTAAAAGAAACCTTTAACTCATTAAGCAGTCATTTCCATTTGTCCTCCACTAAACCTAGCCCATGACAGCCACTAAAGTGCTTTATGTCTCTATAGAGCTGTCTAACCGGGACTTTTCACATAAATTGAATCATACAATATGTGGCCTTTTGTGTCTGGCTTCTTTCACTCAGCAAAATGTTATCAAGTTTTGTACAAGGTATAGCATGTATCAGTGCTTTATTCCTTTTTATTGATGAATAATATTCCACTGTATGGATATACCACATTTTATTTATACATTTATTAGTTGATGGAAATTTGGGTTACTTCCACTTTTTGGCTAGAATCAATAGTGCAACTATGAACATTTATGTACAAGTTTTTGTATAAACCTATGTTTTCAATTTTCTTAGGACCTCAATAACAATTTATTGAATGAATGAATAAATAGTCTGAGTATGCATACATATAATGTTATCATATTATGCAATGTATAAAAATGGTTAAGATAAGTCACAGTAACAGACTAATCCATGAACATTGTGGCTTTTTGGTATAATTGAAATAAGGAATAAAATAGGTATTTGCTTTTTAAAAATAATCATTTGGCCTTTTCAATCAGGCTGCATCTCAGTGTGTTGGTTAAGTCTGAGGGTTGAGGTAAAGCCTGGGGTGAAAGACAGGAAATCACAGTTCTTGTTTCAGCCATGCTAATGGAGTATTGTGTGGCAGTGACCGAGACTGAGCTCTTGTAAAAGAGGAAAATAATGATAATGCTGTCATTTATATAATCCGTTTGTTCTCTGATATTTTATTTCATTCCAGGCAACCTATTGCTATCACGATCATGTCATAGATGGGGAAACAAACTCAGAGAGATAAAAAGTCTTGGCTAATATCATATTATATAGCTCGTCTGAGTTTAGGATCCATGTATTGATTGAGCCCTGGCCCATTTTCCCTGCTTCATTATGCTGCCTACATAAGTCTTTGTCATAATCTATCATTATTAAGCAAGACTTTTCTATGTATAATATTATAATTATTTCTATTTAAATAAAAATTGTCCAAATGTTTAAAATAATTTATCTGAATATAAATCCAAAATAAGAGAATTCTTAGAACAGTATAATTCTCTTTAAAAATTATTTTGATGTTATAGCTACTATGAAAGCCACTTTGAATCCATAATAATTAAAACATAACTGGATATCGAAATACTTAGAAAAGGACTAAAGCAGATGATGGGTTTTGTACTAATTGTCACTTAACAATTATGTGATATATTTAATAAATCCTCCCCTCCCCCAAAAAACAAACAAACAAACAAACAGACACCTAGTTTCCTGAGGAGGGAGCTTTAAAAACACTTTAGATGTCAAGCAAATCTCCGCACCTCCCTTTGCCTAGATTGCCAGGTCGTTTTAAAGGAGAAACAACTTGAGGCTCATATAAGATAATTGTCTTGGAAGAGAAAAGTAATGTCAGAGGAATACCTTTGGAATCAAAAGTAACCCAATGGTGACTGTCACAGTCAAATGAGTATGTGCAAAATACAGCATCAACATCCAATCAGACTGAAGCCTTGAGGCAAGGACAAATCTGAAATGAGAATTCACCAAGTTAGCAATCTAACAAGATCTCTACATAAAGCACTAGAAGCTTGGAAGCTCTATAACTCCATATATTAAGAATAATATAAAAAGAAGCAGGAAAAAGAAATTATATTGTTTCTATGACATATTTTCATCATAGAAGAACAAGGGTCTAGGCAACCCTAATTGAATGCATAATAGTGAACTCTCTATAATTTATTATCCAGTTAGAAAGATAGCTCAAATATAATGTACTAAGCATTTCCTCAGATAATTGTTTTGTGTGTAGGTTTAATCTACAAAGAAAAAGCAGCAAACATATGTTAACTCAATAAAAGAGTTGTTACAAACTGACTGAAGGTTTCTGGCAAAATTGGGTTGTAAAACATGTCCAAATAACTCTTGAGTCTACATTCTTTATTTAAAAGCATTAATTAGAATTAAAATGGTGAATCTTTTAAAAATAATTTTGACATATATTGATATCAATTATTCTTAAATTAACTTTTAATTACTACCTGGGTTTTCGGTTTGCAGTTCTGACCAGAAATATCTCAAGAGAAACTGGGTTTTGCAGTAGTTTTAAAGCTTCAATTTGAGTATTTCAACTTTTAAAAGATAGTTCCGAAAGTCAGAAACATAGAAATATTTGAAAATTGAGCTCAAGAATAAAAGCAAACTTTATAAAAAATCTTTATACTTTCTCAAAAGTTTGCTTTATGCCTGGTAGTAACAGTAAGTAAAGAATTAGAACAGACTGGGCAAACGCCCTCTGCATTATTTCACCTTCTAGACTTATCCTTGTAATTTATTTTTGTTCAAGCTGACAATTTGGTAAGAATGAGAGTACATGTGTATATAATATGGAGTCATAATTTTCATTTATGTATGTATACATATGTGCATATATACTCTTATTTATATACATATGTATAATTTTATATCTTAAGTGGACAAAAAAGAGTATATATGTCCTAATGATAGGGAATACCCTTGCTGATGTCAGAAGCCTTATTTAATAGTTTATTCCAGGAAAATATTACTAAAATTGATCTACCTAATTTAAATTGTTATGTTATTTTTTCTTATACTTGGACTATATCAATATTAGAGCCAAGCATTTATGAATTCAGTCCATGTGTAAATAATAAATTGTGCATACATGGCTTAATCATTACTGCCTATTGTTTTCTACTCATCCCCTTAAAATCAGTGTTCTACTTAAGAGTTTAAAATTCAATGAAAAAATATTTAATGATGAAAAGTAAATCAAGGTAGAAAAGAATATAGGTCATTTTATTTAACTTTTGAACAGATTTAATTTCTTGGGTAATTAATTTGGTTCTAAGAAATATAGCAGGTAATTATAGGGTTGAAGTGGGAAACCCTTTGCATGGCAGTTACACACTGACAATAGAAGACATTTAAACTCATCTGTAATAAGCCTTCTTGAATGATTATAACTCTTTAGTTGGTTTGTTAATGTAACATTTAATTTATAGATGTTTTTAGAGCAGCATGTTTGTTAGATCTTGAAATTATGTGCTTGATATCTTGGAAACAACCTAAATGCAGCTTTTCCTGGGAGATGGTCTGGGAGAAAAGTAAAGGCTATGGAGCTCAGGCACCAAGAAAAAGTGTGCTCAGGTGCTCACTGCATTTTGGACAAGGGCACCTGCTCTCAGAGCCTTGAATCTTCAGTCTGTGTAGAATTCTCTTCCTTGTCTATTTATAATTTCATATTTTTCTTCTCATCTTTCCTTCCTCTTGTACTCTGTCTCTTCTTTCTCTCTTGTTAGGGGGCAAGAAAAAGCGAGAAATCAAATTACCTTGATTCTGGCTCTTTGATGGCATTTCAGGGCTGTCATCATAAATACCTCTGTTTCTTACTAAAAGTTTTAAAAGTACATTATGCCTGTGGCCCTATTCCTCTCTGGCATCAGCTGTTTCTAGAAGTGCAAGATATCATTTTATGATTATTTATTAAAGTGAAAGATGATAATTATCCTACAAAACTTCCACAGATTCACAACCTGCCACCCTGACTTCCATTATTATTAATCTCTATTTTTCTATTGAGGATAAAGACAAATATTCAAAGTTTCTAATTACATTTTTTAGTGTATCCTAACTTTTAATAATGATGAGAAATTGAATGACATACTTTTTAAATTATAATATTCCTGTTCTCTTTTTCTTTTTCTTTCTTTCTTTTTTTCTTTTTGGTCCTCTCTGAGTTTTTCAATTCATTTTCAAATATGAATCAGGTGAAAATTCCCAGAAGATAAGCCATACATATTTCATTTTGTTCACTTATCATAAGCCACCTTTTTCTTCCTTTGTACTCATTGACTAGAGAGATACTTGTGACATCAAAAAGTGGCAGGCCATGCCGTACATTCTTACCACTGAACATTATTGCTAAAATGCAATGATGACAAAACTTCATTGCACACAAAAATAGAGTCATCAGGTTGAAGTGATTTTTGTTTGTTTTGAATTCAGCAGAATTCACACACATATGTTGTCTCTCTGAGTATTAAAATTTTGAAAGTATAAATCAGCATATTAAACATGAATGAAAACATAGACAATTTAAATCTACTTTGTAATGTATGTATGTATTGCCTTATATCTTCAGAACAAAAAGTATTACATATCATAAATGATATTAAATGACATCTCTATAAGGGCCTTAACATAAGTGAGTTAACCTTCAAAATAAATGAAGGCAATAAATATCCTATCAGAAGGAACTAAGAACAGTAGAGTTACAAAACTATAGTCCAGTCGGTGTGGCTCAGTGGCTGAGTGTCGACCCATGGACCAGGAGGTCATGGTTCGATTCCCAGTCAGGGCACATGCTGGAATTGCGGGCTCGATCCCCACTGATGCAGGAGGCAGCCAACCAATGATTTTCTCTCATCACTGATGCTTCTATCTCTCTTTACCTCTTTCTTCCTCCCTCTAAAATCAATAAAAATAGATATTTTTAAAAAACTATATTCATTTGCCATTTCTGAGCCAAAGAAATTAATAAAATTATAAAATATCATCTTCCTAAATCTTTCCATTATTCAAATTTCCATTAACCAAATTTTGCTATTTAAATTAAACTGCAACACATCAGAAGAATAAAACAAATATTTTCTAGCTCTACAGATCACTTGCCTAATTGTATGGAATATAGCAGAGATAATCAGCTCATTGTGAACTGCAACAGCCATATAGCGTGGCTCATGAAATGCTGATGGGACTGTCCGCACTGCATAGCAGAGATAAACACCCCACAAGAGGAATAAAAATTCAGCTGTGAGAACAAAAACAAACAACTTTCCATTAGTTTTAAAGGTGAAGAAAAAAGTAAAATTTAAGTTCTTTAGCATGCACGTTGTTTCTATTATAAAAACATAAATTTAGAAATAGATGCATATAAATACCATTCACATATAAATATATGCTATAAATTAATTTTAAAATTTTATTCAGTGTATAGAAGATTTTTCAAAGGTATACTTTATTATTATTATTTTTTTAAAACAGTGTTTGTTGTCTCAGATTAATTTTTTTGTTAATACCTGGCTTTTCCCTAAAACAATTGTAAAATAATTTTCTACATTGCCAACCAAAGTTTAAGATGTTCATAGAATATCCGAGTCAAAATAAAGTCACCAGGCAACAAAAGCATGCTAATGTGTTTCTATGCAACTTGTAGACATTTAGATTATTACTGCAGTGAATTTAGTTCACTATATTACAAAATCTATTGTCAGAAATGTGAGAAAACAGGCTGCTAAACATTCAGTGGCATGTTTTGTAAATGAACCATTATTTCTTCACACAGGATAGGTAAGTGGAGTGCTGAGGGCTTAGTAAAATTCACAACCACCTTGTTTGTCGGCATAAGCCAGAAGAGACCAACACAGTGTAGCAGTTAAGAAGGGCTTCAGAACCACACTGGACCTGCGTGGGAATCCTGGCTCAATCCCTGATGAACTTTGCATAATCTGAATTTAACCTCTCTGGCCACAGTTTCCTTATCTGAAACATGAGGATAATAAAAGTACATATTTCATGGGATTACATGCTAGTGAAATCAAATAATGTATATAAAGCATTTAACATACTGTCTGCCATAGTAAGTTAGAAAAATAAATTTAAAAAACCATACACGTTAAATACATGGTTCTTACCGTTTAACATCCCACTTGACCTTTTTTTACAAACTGAACATTGCTATTTTAACTACTTATGACCAATACCGTTACAGCCCATTTTATTTGTCTTACTGACATGACCTCCTTGAAAGATAATATCTAATTAATAAGAAGAAAGCTCTAATTTGAAGAAAACATTTTACCAATGCATTACCTAGAAGTAACTACTTATATACTGAAACACTGATATCCATTCTCCTGTGTTTTACCTGCCCAATTTTTAGCATATTTCCACCAATATTTAAACGATAGGTAGTGCCCCAGTTATTGAAAATCCCTGATATGGTCAGAAGCGAAAGGAAAAAAAAATAATTCACTCTAAGATCTCCATGAGGCTATTTTTGCAATGGTTTTGCTTCCAGAACACAGGTGTCCTAAAAACCACTGCTAAATGTAAGCCAAAATGGGAAAGGAAAAGACTCATATTAACATCTCATTGCACATGTAGATTCCAGCATCTTTCACAAATGTGGCAGGATCAACAAAAGAACCATTGAAAAGTTTGAGAAGGAGGCTGCTGAGACGCAGAAGGGCTCCCTCAAGTACTATGCCTCGGTCTTGGATAAACTGAAAGCTGAACATGAGCGCGGTATCACCATTGGTCTCTCCCTGTGGAAACTTGAGGCCAGCAACTATTATGTGACCATCATTGATGCCCCAGGTCACAGAGATTGTATCAAAAACATGATTACAGGCACATCTCAAGCTGACTGTGCTGTCTTGATTGTTGCTGCTGGTGTTGGTATATTAGAAGCAGGTATCTCTCTCCAAGAATGGACTGACCTGTGAGCATGCCCTCTGGCCTACACACCACTGGGTGTGAAACAACTAGTTGTTGACATTAACAGAATGGATTCCACTGAGCCACTCTATGGTCAGAAAAGATGTGAGGAAATTGTTAAGGAAGAACCTGCCATATGGAAATTGGCTACAACCCTGACATAGTAGCGTTTGTGCCAATTTCTGATTGGAATGGCAACAACATGCTGCAGCGAAGTGCTAACGTGCCTTGGTTCAAGGAATGGAAAGTCAACGGTAAAGAAGGCAATGCAGTGGAAGCACACTGCTTGAAGCTCTGGATTGCATCCTACCACCAACTCATACAACTGACAAGCCCCTGCATCTGTCCCTCTAGGATGTCAATGAAATTGGTGCTATTAGTACTCTCTGTGGGCTGAGGGGAGAACGGTGGTCTTAAACATGGCATGGTGGTCCCCTTTGCTCCAGTAAATGCTACAACTGAAGTAAAGCCTGTTGAAATGCAACACGAAGCTTTGAATGAAGCTCATTTGGGACTGTGTGGGCTTCATTGTCAAGAATGTGTCTGTCAAAGATGTTTCTCCTGACAACGTGTCTGGTGACAGCAAAAATGACCCACCACTAAAAGCAGCTGGCTTCACAGCTCAGGTGATTACCCTGAACCATCCAGGCCAAATCAGTGCTGGATATGCACCTGTGCTGGGTTGTTACCCAGCTCACAGTGCTCACAAATTTGCTGAGCTGAGAAGATTGATCATCCTTCTGGGAAAAAGCTGGAAGATGGCCCAAAGTTCCTGAAATCTGGTGATGCTGTCATCACTGGTATGGTTCCTGACAAGGCCGTGTGTACTGAGAGCTTCTCTGACTACCCTCGTATGGGCTGTTTTGCTGTTCGCAATTTGAGACAGTTTCTGTGGGCATCCCCAGAGCAGTGGGAAAGAAGGCAGCTGGAGCTGAGAAAGTCACAGGTTTACCCAGAAAGCTCAGAAGGCTAAATAAATATTATCCCAATACCTGCCACCCCAGTCTTAATCAATGATGGAAGAATGGTCTCAGAACTGTTTGTCTCAATTGGCCTTTTAAGTTTTGGAATAAAAGTCTGGTTGATGATTACAATGCATCATAAAATCCTTCAGAAGGAAAGAAGAATGTTTTGTGGACCGTTCTTTTTTGTTTTTGTGGGTTTCTTCTTCTTTTTTTTGGTGTATGTGTGTGTTTATGTGTATGTTTTAAAGCTATTAGTTTTTTTCTAAAAAACTTGACCAGAAATCTGTCACAGAATTTTGAGAATCATTAACACACAGTTTAATGGAGAAAAAAGATCCCCATGGAATTTAGTGGAGGTCCCAATTATTCAGTACTAGAGGCCCGGTGCACAAAATTTGTGCAGTGTGTGTGTGTGTGTGTGTGTGTGTGTGTGTGTGTGTTTCTCAGCCCAGCCTGCACCCTCTCCAATCTGGGACCCCCCCTCACAATCCAGGACTGCTGGCTCCTAACTGCTTGCCTGCCTGCCTTCCTGATTGCCCCTAACTGCTTCTGCCTGCCAGCCTGATCACCCCCTAACCACTCCCCTGCCAGCCTGATTGATGCCTACCTGCTCCCCTGCCTGCCCAAAGCCCCTAACTGCCCTCCCCTGTCAGCCTGATCACCCCTAACTGCCCTCCCCTGCAGGCCTGATTGCCCAACAACTGCCCTCCCCTGCAGGCCTGATTGCCTACAACTGCCCTCCCCTACTGGCCATCTTGTGGTGGCCATCTTTGACCACATGGGGGTGGCCATCTTGTGTGTTGGAGTGATGGTCAATTTGCATACTACCCCTTTATTATATAGGATGTTAGCAACCCTCCACCCCCACCACCCTACTGTGCACTAGGAATGTTCTTTCCAGTCAAACTGGGTCAGAAAAAGCAAACCAGGAAATGCTGAGGTCTCCATTTATAACTTCCTTTCCTAACTTCTATTTCTGTCCATGGTACTACTATTGCATCTGTACCAGGGTTAAAATCTCAGAGCTGCTTTTTATTGACACTTTTCTACTTTGAGTTATTTTTAATATTTATCATTCCTCTCAGTGCCCACAATTACAATCCCTGCCTAAGCCCCTATCAGTTTATGTATTTGTTATGACCATTTTTTTCAATCGCCCTATATAAACCTGGCTTCATCCTGTGTTAATCCTTCCTTCCTAACAGTAACAGGTTCATTTTTCTAAAAGTCCACTTTGATCATATCAGGATTTATCCAAAACTCTGCAACTCCCTTTTGGTTAACTGATTCACACTTCCATTAGAATATTCATTTCTTGTGAGCACGGAAATAATTCCTGACCCAAAAGTAGGACTACAAGGGATTCCTGCCAGGGCAGGCATAGCCTCACTTTTAAGACTTTCTTGAAGCTCAGGCTTCATGCTATCCACCCACATTCCTTGGCTTTACTCTTTTGTGCTTTATATTTCTTAGACCTTGACTTCTTGTCTAGTCTCTGACCTTCAAGCCAGCTTTTGGTCAGGTATTGCATGTATCTTCATTCAGAAATCTTCAGTGGTGCACTATTATTTTTATAAATGCTTGGTTCTGGCATTCCAAGCCCTCTATGACTTTATGTTATATATCCAACATGATCTCCCAGTGCTCCCCAACATGAACTCTGAGCTGACCCAGCAAGATTCATTGTCCTCTGAACACTTCAAAGGCCCTTCTTGCTTCTGTGTCTTTGTTCCAGCTACTGCTCACACAGGAAATCTCCTCTCACCCTCATTTCCAAATACTAACCAATTTTTTAACGTCCAATTAAGGTCACACTTTCATCACAAGGCCACCTGAAATGATTCTGGCTTACATTGAATTTTCCTTCCTTTAATCTCTCACAGTGTTTATACTATCTATACTACACAATGCAGAGAATAATGCCACACAATATACAGGGTGCCCCAAAAAATGTATACACACTCTAACACTTGTTGGCTCAATTTTGAAAATAAAATGAATTTTAATGAACACCACCTTATAATTATTCACAGTGTGTGTATACATTTTTGGGGACAATCTATATAATTGGAAGGAAGAATATTGTTCCTCATCTCAACCTCAAATAGTTATGACCTCCTTTAGGGCAAGAATTGAGTCTCTTAATTATTTTTTCTACCCTTGCCCACATAGATGACAGTACCAGAACTGAGCACATATACACATGATATAATAAATATTTATTGAATTGAATGAATAGAAATGACATCAACTTTATGATATTGCGATGTAGACTTTGTTGCCTTGCCATTCCATCTCACATTTCAGGGCCCATTCATGCCCTGAAGATCAAATTGGCATTATTACTAAGAATGGCAAGCCCTATTTATGGATGTGTGTATAGAACCACTAAGTATGTGCATGGTACTGCTCATAGTACTCAAGAATGGTGAATGCAAAAATATTAAACAATACTAGCACAAAAATATGCTGTAATTAAAGGATTCATATGTAGCTGAATTATGAAAACTATCTCCAATCTGTTATTGCAGTGCTTTTATATAATGTTATACTGAAGATTTTGAAAAAGAAGAGTAGTTATCAGGTTAGTGTGCTACAATGGAGCATTATATTTAAAAGTACAAAACAAAATAGTACTCTGTAATAGCTAAGCTGAACATTAAAAATCATTTCATTAGCAATATCAAACAATATGCTCTAGCTGAAAAACAATTTATTATTCAAAGTACCAATTAAACTAAATGTGATATGTAAAATTTGTGTTGGAAAAAATCAGTTTCATATAATTAACTTCAGACTAACACTGCAATTAGTAAAGAAAATATGCAGATGTTACCAAATTTTGCAGTGCTATTACATGGGAGTTGAAATATGTGTTGTGCTTCTGCTTTAGAAAATAATTTCTGGTATGAAATTATTTTGATGGAGGGCACAAGTACAGTTAAAAAGGGAACCAAATAGGACTCTCAGAAAACTGATGTATTTTTTATTTTTAATCTATAAAGGATAACACTCAGTTTAAAACTTAACTACCATAACCTTTAATGAATTAATGTACCATATGAAAGTTATCTCAAGTTGTCTTTCCAAAGGGTCAAAGAAAGAAGTGAGAAGAAATATCAGTTCTTTGACCCTGAAGATGACTCTGCTCTGGGATCTAAGACCACCCACGAGGGCGGAGGCAAAAACAACTTCAAAGTACTACTCTCACGCTGTAGTACCCTGCTTTGCCATGCTGCAGAAACATTTTGTGTTAATAACATTTTACCCTTCTTAGCCCCTTTGAAAATTATTTTTTTTCATGGCATAAATAAATACATAAATGAAGAGGCTTTCAGGTTTGATTTCTAAGTGTTTCTTTAATGTTCTTTTCTGTTATGCTTTTATTGTAATAATATAGTGGGCAATGCAAAGTTATCATTGAGTATTAAATCAAACAACTTCCACAACGCTTCCAAACAGCTCAAATCCCAGTGTTCTAGGATTCAACTGGCATACAGGAAGCCTTGGTGTTCTGAGGGCTTACTTGCCTTTTCTTTGGTTATAATGACAATTATGAGAGTTACAATGATTAAAACAATGAGAATGATAACTTCTGAGAGAATTTTAAACTTGAAAGTGACTTTATCAGACCATACAGTCTTGGGGTATAGTTCTGAGTATGTATATGGCCACAAAGGGGGTGATGGTAAGTTGCTGTTATTCTACTTGTCATGAAGTCAGTTTATTCAGCATGGGATACAGAAGCATAAGGTGGATGTTGCAACATATTTCACAACCAGGACAATGGAGGGCAGGATGTCTGGGAGTAGTGAGCCCCAAGGATGGGCAGAGCTGGGCCCTGGGACACACATGAAGAGAACGTTGTTCCATCCTAGCTGAGCACACTGTGTAGGCAGCAGAGCAGGGCTGGAACCCAGGTCTCCTTGGTCCCTGACCATTGTTCTCAAAATACCTCCATGGGCTGACATTTTCTTGAGTGCTGTTAACAAAGGTATAAATAAAACCATTGGGAGTATTTTTATCCTATTGAAGAAAACAAATATTTTTTCAAGCAACAATTGTTTGTATTTTAAACAACTAATATGCAAATTACAATGCCAGGTCATTAAAGGAGCTCTACTTGGAAGTGCTTTTTGTCCTCTCAGTCTGACTTGGTAGATGACATCTGTTGAACATGCCAGGCACGGTGCTAAATGTGTTTTGTATACTATCTACATTTATGAAGGTTTTATCGTAGAAATTGTGATTCCTTTAAAAAGGCTGGGGCCAAATTCTAAATGCTGACATGTCAAGCTTGGGTCAAAGATACTGTGGTAATATTAAGAAACTAGAAGCCCGGTGCACAAAAATTTGTGCACTCGGGGAGGGTGGGTTCCTCAACCTGGCCTGTGCCCTCTCGCAGTCTGGGACCCCTCGGGGGATGACCACCTGCTGGCTTAGGCCTGCTCCCCGGGGGATTGGGCCTAAGCTGGCAATCAGACATCCCTCTGGCAGCCCGGCAGCCCTCGGGGGATGTCCACTTGCCAGCGGGGAGCAGACCTAAGCTGCAGTCAGACATCCTTAGCGCTGCTGAGGAGGCAGGAGAGGCTCCCACCACCACCGCTGTACTGGCAGCCATCAGCCTTGCTTGTGGCTGAGCAGAGCTCCCCCTGTGGTAGTGCACTGAGCACCAGGGTGCAGCGCCTGCATTGAGTGTCTGCCCCCGGTGGTCAGTGTGTGTCATAGTGACCAGTCATTCCCAGTCTTTCTGCTGTTAGGGTCAGTTTGCATATTACCCTTTTACTATATAGGATAGAGGCCTGGTGCACGGGTGGGGGCCGGCTGGTTTGCCCTGAAGGGTGATCCGGATCAGGGTGGGGGTTCCGCTTGGGTGCCTGTCCAGCCTGGGTGAGGGGCTGATGGGTGTTTGCAGTTGGTCACACCCCCTTCAGGGTGGGGGTCCCCACTGTGATGCCTGGCCAGCCTGGATGAGGGGCTGATGGCTGTTTTCAGGCTGGCCACACCCTCTTTAGGGTGGGGGTCTCCACTGGGGTGCCTGGCCAGTCTGGGTGATGGTATGAGGGCCGTTTTCAGGCTGGCCGGCGACTGAAGTTCTCAGCCTCTCCTTTTTTTCCTTTTTTTTAATTCTGGGATTTATTTACCTTCTATAATTGAAACTTTGTTGCCGTCACTGGAGTGGAGAGCCGGGCTCCTGCTCGCTCCAGCTCTGAGGCCACAGCCTGCTGAAAGCAGGTATCTGGGGTTTGTTTAGCTTCTGTAATTGAAACTTTGTTGCTGTCACTGGAGCTAAGAGCCAGGCTCCTGCTCGCTCCAGCTCTGTGGCCACGGCCTGCTGAAAGCAGGTATCTGGGGTTTGTTTAGCTTCTATAATTGAAACTTTGTTGCTTTTGGAGCTCAGAGCCAGACCGCAGCAGGTGGGGAACCTTGGCTTCCTCCATCACTGGAGCAAGCAAGCCTCCTGCTCGCTTCAGCTGAGTGGCTGCCGGCCGCCATCTTGGTTGGTTAATTTGCATATCTCGCTGATTAGCCAATGGGAAGCATAGCGGAGGTATGTCTATTATTAGATAGGATAATACTGTTAGTCACAAGAGCTCTACAGATCATATAGCGACTTGATTATTCTCTTACCCACTCACTGCTAAGGACTCTATAAAGTAAGAATTGCCATGAATGGTCACACATTTGCACAATGGCTTTTCTTTATTGCTTCTTCTCACACATCTCTAGAACTTGGGTCAAGTTCTACAAAATCTCCTCAGCATCTTAGATGGGAAACTTAGAGAAAGTATACTTGATTCTCTCTCTCTGGTAAATACACTTAAGATTTGTAAAGTTTGATATGGGGTGACATAAATTTAGTGAAGCCCATACACTTCAGAGCTATGGACCTACATTAAAGTTCATGAATGTGAGCAGAGTTCACAAAGCATAAGATTAGAGACCTCTTAGGGGGTCCTGGGATCAATGTCAGGGCAGCATGCTATGTCTTCTAGTGATGTTCCTCCCACCCCCTCGCCCTGCTGTTTGCATACGTATTGTTTGGGGAAGGGGTTGGGATTGAGATTATTTGTAAACATTTTTAAAATGTACTTTAAAATTTGAACCTTTTATGAATGGCTGTCAACATTGACACAACTCACCTCAGCTTGGGCTGCATTACTCAGACATTCTTTTTTGAAGGGCTAGCTTGAGTGCCTTTAGAATAATGGTAGTGTGTGTGTGTTGCGGGGGGAGGAAGTGTTATATTTTTGTTTAATTATATTCCACCTCTGTGGAAAATATTTTACTTCCTTGAGGTGTAGTATTTATATGATGCTAAAGAGCAAAGAGAAAGAATAAATTGATTTGATTTATTTTATACCTTGGTTTTATACTTATAGTGTCATTTTCTCTTTGGGAAGGTAGGACAATTTTAACTTTCTTGTTAAATTTTAGCTTATAAATTCTTGGAGACAATTTTGCTGAGTTAGGCTTGGCTTGGGACATTATCTGACCACTGAGTAAGGATTCATGTGGCCATTACAAATCTGCTGTTCTGTTGGCCAAAAGGTCTCTATGAATGAGAGTCCTTTTAATACAAGGAAAAGATCTGCCAAAATCTTCTTGACAACTGAGTTGTTCAAGTAACAAAAGAGAGCTTTTTTTTCTTCTAGATGTTCCCCCCGCCCTTTGAAATTCCAGAGTTTCTTAGGGGAGATGAAAGCTCCTTAGAAGAAATGGAAGTCACCACAGACTTGTCAATTTCTCTTGCTCCACGTTCCTCACATGTTGTCCCAAGCCAATCTCCACATTTATTACCACATTTCTTGAACTTCCAAAAGGGAAAACTGGCACTAGAGTATAAAATTAAGATACAAGTAAATTTATCCACTGTCTTTTTCATTATATAGATACTCTTCAAAGAAGTAAAATATTTTTGGAAGGGGGAGGTATATAAATAAACACCCCTCACTTCAATCTTTCTAAAAACTGAAGCAAGACCTTCAAAAAGTGTGTGTTTCTAGTGCTATAGCCCAAGTCAGGTCTTTTATCCTTTAATTAAAAATTAAAAACAGATTTTAAAATGGGACCAAGTGATGCAGCATGGATTAAGGCATGTGGTACATTAGAATAATGAACATTAAACTAAGTCAGCTGGAGAGGAATTCTAAATCTATTTTCTCCAATACTCATTAAATGGTGCTTATATTGCATTTCACCTGTCATAACATGGCCTAATCTTCTAGGATAATTAAGTATTTATATCCTTAGAAACAATTGCTATTTTAGAATTTCCCTATATAACTCAGTAAGAGTCACTGTGTTCTTCTCAGTTTCTTATAAACACTTACATATTACTAATTAAGATACTAAACACATTGTCTGTTTTGTGTGTTTAAAATATTTTACCAGGAAGGAGGGGAATAAACAAAGAGAGCATGTCAATGAAGAAGAGAAATATAAAGAGGCCCGGTCCACGAAAATCGTGCACTGGGGGGAGGGGGTCCCTTAGCCAGGCCTGCACCCTCTCGCAGTCCAGGACCCCTCGAAGGATGTCTGCCTGCTGGCAGTTAGACATCCCTCTCACAGTCCAGGGCTCTCACAATCTAGGACCCCTCTCACTCCTTACCATCGCCTCCAGTGGAGGTGGGAGAGGCTGCTGCCACCGCTGCTGTGCTCACCAGCCATGAGTCCAGCTTCTGACTGAGTGGTGCTCCCCCTGTGGGAGCACACTGACCACCAGGGGGCAGCTCCTGCATTGAGCGTCTGTACCCTGGTGGTCAGCGCGCTTCATAGTGACCAGTTGTTCCACCTTTCAGTCAATTTGCATATTAGGGTTTTATTATATCGGATTATTTTATCTAGTAAAAATATTCCATGTTAAATTCATAGAAATGAATTAGTACTTTTGAACAGTGGGGTAATCAATGTTGTTATATCCTGAAAGTGATAAATATTTTAAAATTCCTAAATGGAATGTGAAAACAAGCCTATCATACCTGTATAATTATTGCTTAGATTTATTTGTGTCTTTCTTTCAAACTTAGTGAATAAAATATATAGCAAGGGGTGTTGAGCTCTGCGGAGTTTCTGAAACTACAAATACCTCATGTATTGGTGAACTTTTCACAAGTACGAAACGATGAAGGGAAATATTAATTTATAAAAGAGTCCTTGTTAGGGACTAGTCATTACATCATCTAAATGCAGTCAAGAAGAGTTAGCCAAATTAGTGACATAGAAAGATATATTGGCTAACAGAAGATAAAGGAAAGAATGGAAACCTGGATAGAACTTTTGCATAAATTCTTGTCCTTGGTTGGAAAAAGCAGCAAAATAGCTTTATTCTCATTTATATCCCTTTTCTATCATATCAGAATATCATCACATAACTTCTGGAAGAAACTGAAGAGGCATCTCAGTGCTTGCCTAGATCTACACTGAATTTGGACACAGAGACATAGCCATGGCAGACTTAGAGCAGAGTCCTAAATGTCCCTGATGTCACCACCTACCACTCATTTTTCTGCAGCGTTGTTGTTTCCTGTAAGTTAAGAATTTGCCCACTTATTCTAATGTATCTTGCTCGCTGGACAGTAAGTTTAGATTATGTTCTGAATGAGAAGTCATAAATTGACTGCTAACCAACTAAATATACTAAAGAATAAACTCTACTGTATCACCACGGCTACTACTAAATTTCTGTATTCCAAATGTGGAAGCCCTATACTTAGGTACCCTGCTGTCAACTCTAAATCTAGGTGTGGGGATGTGGTCTTCTTGAATCTAGGGGTGAAATTATAAAGGTTAATTCATGCATGAGAAGTTAATTTTACTCATTTATTCATTTGTACCAGCCAATTGTTTTACCTTTTTTAATATGACAAATTTTAATTCTGTTTTAAAATATCCTGAACATGGACAAATGATTACCAACTTACCAACTAGGGTAACTTGATTTAGAAACAAACAAACAAACAAAAAACCTTGGTAATTCTACAACCAGTAATTTTCAAAATGAGTATGACTTGGGATATTTATTTGCTTTCTTTATTAATTAGGACAATGTTTCCTAGAATCAAACTCTTTACTCTAAATAGCTCTAATTAGGAGAATGGTGAAAAAATAATTTTTTTATCATAAGCAAATCAGGCAAAGAACTTGTATGTATATATGCATAACCCATGGACACAGACAAGAGGGTGGTGAAAGCCTTGGGCAGGAGATGGGGACAGGCTGGGGGTCAATGGGGGAGAAAAGGGGACATATGTAATACTTTAAACAATAAAGATTTAATTACAAATAAAATAAATATCCTCACTCCTCGGGTGAGGATTCAAATACTATTACTACCACTACTACTACCACCACCACTACTACTATTACTACTATTACTAATAATAATAAAGGCAAATTTGATAGACAGAAAACCAAATCAGTTTTATTCTACTTTAATATTTATAAATGCATTCTAACATATTTTTAAAATGGTAATTCTGATTTGCCATACCAAATTGGTATCAATCTCTTATTTTGACTATTGGACAAGTTGGAGGTAAACTTTCATAAAAGAGCTGAGGATTGCCAATTTAGTTGATATAACTTACTCAAAAAAAACCCTCTCCAAATATTAACATACACTTTTACCATTAAAATGAAATTAGTGACAATTGTGTTACTCCAGGATTTTTAGATTTAACATGTTTCCTTACAGTGGTCTAATTCTGAGCATAGAAAATACACAAGATAAAGGGAGTTGAGCTCATTTTTTATTCTTTCAGAAAATACTTATCAAGAGCCTACAAGTAACAGACACTTTGTTAGGTGTTAGGAACACAGTGTAAACAATTTGGTCAATATTGCTGAGGAGCACAGTTACTAGGTTTGGAGAGAAAAGAGGGCTGAGCAGATGTAAGAATTCTTTCTTTTGCCTTCAGTGAGCTACAAATAATACATTAAACAAACTCAGAAAAATTCAAAGTGCTGAGTTATATAATGAATAGTGGATGACAGTTAAGTCTCTATAGGAATTCTAGTCCAATCTAGAAATATTCTGAACATTCAATTTTGAAATTCTCTTTCCACCAGATAAAGGAAAACCAGTAAAAAACCACCAGACTACTGTAAAGCGCTTCTCACATTGTCCAATATTCATCTGTCTTCCATAGTTGCAATGTTTATATGTCTGTTTGTTTTCTATTAAAGCTCACCTCACATTTTTTTATATAGGACAAACAATAAATATTAAAAATTATAGATACACATATATAACAATGGAATTCTGAAAGTCATTTTTATTCCCTTTTTTATGTTCTCAAATATTTCTTTAAAGAAGAAACTGAAGTTCAGAGAGGCTCAGAGATTTTTCCAAGCTGTTTTCTTCATTAGCACTATGGCAAGAAAATCACTATTTGAGCAGATTTGGAGCAGTAAGCAAAAATAGAATGGGCTAATTTTTAAAAATTATTACCTATATTTCTAACTCAAGTTATATTTAAGTGGAAACACTAGTATTGCATTCTTTCAAATAGTTCTTTATTTTGTATTAAAATTGTTTTTGACAGGAATAGCTGACCCAGAGTGCATGCTTATCAATATATTAGGATTGCATGCTTATCAATATATCAATGTATATGAGGATTGCCAATTTAGTTTATATGATTTGCTCAAAAACACCTCTCCAAATATGAACATACACTTTTACCATTAAAATGAAATTAGTGACAATAATATTCACTCTTCCTTTTTTTATAGATTGACTTCATATGCTTACAAATGTAAGCATACACAGCTTCTTGACAAAAAAATCCCACAATCTCAAGATAAACCTACCTGCTCCCTCTGCACAGCATCTCCCCTACATAGAAACATGTCCGCTTAGGAAACAAGGAACAATTTAGCTTTCAGTACAGGTTGCTTTTTGGCCGACTGAAGATATATGAATTTATTCTTGAATAAGAACCAGACTATAAAAAATCTAGTGGTAAACATGCTACTTATAGAAATATATAAAGAGAACTGCAAAGAGGCATATGCTACCCATTAGAAAACATTAAAGAGTGATTAAATACAGAATATCAAATGCTACATGCTGAAAGATAAGTAAATGAAATTGCTGTAAGGCAGTTTTAAAAAATTACAGCAACCATATGTCTCTGATTTTTCAAGACAGTCCTAATTTCAAATACCTGTTCCTACTGTTAAATAATGTGTTTTTTTAAAAAATAGGAACATTTTAATTCAAAAATAATTAGCTAGTAAAAAGTTATTGCCTTGCTTTTAATTTTGTAAATATGAAGTATATTGATAAATTTACAGCAGCATTTATTTATTTTAAATTTTAGTTAATTTATTGGGATGACATTGGTTAAAAAAATTATATAAGTTTCAGGTATACAATTATACAATACATCATTTGCATACTGTATTGTATGTTTACTATGCCAAGTCAAATCTCATTCCATCACCATTTAGCCCTCTGTTACCCTTCCTACCTCTCCTCCCTCCCCACCCCCACCCCTGCTCCTCGACAACCACCACACAGACAACTAGATAAATCGTGTCTTGATTTGTTGTTGTTGTTTAGAGAATTTTGTCACTGCATGAAAAGCATTTTATTAAAACGAAGGTGTTCCTGTAGTTTCTAGGACACTAACTTTGAAATATCATAGGACCAAATTATACAAAAAATACCAGCATGTTTTCTTTTTTCTTCCAACCAAAGAAATAACTCAAGAGAATGGCTACTGTTAATCAAATGAGAACATATTGATAAGATGGAAAGCAGAGTCTTTCTATGCAAAGAAGTTGAAGTTGCCTTTACTAACTGCATACCTTCTTCCTGATTTACTTGACTACATTTTCACAACAAAGCTACATACCTTTGAAAAAGAATGGAGACATTCAGAAAACATTGTCATTCCATATATAATTATTGTCCTTTTCATAATATTGTTTTACCAAAACCATATTAGGTAAAAATCCTTTAGGTTTTGTGAAAGGGTTTCATGAGGTTTCTAAAGAAGTCTATTTTAATGCCACTGGAAAAGAGGACAAGATAATCACACAAAACAAGAGACCACATACCAATTGCTGTCATGTAATCCCAGCGCTCAGTGAGGCACATATTGAAGATGAGGTGATCAGATGTTTGCCCTTGGCCAATAAGTGAAATCTGCCTCTCCAATTTCTGGCAAACAGATGAAGTCCAGCCAATAAGAAACCAAAATACTACCAGGAGTATTACCGCCAGCATCCTCATAACCCGGCCACCAGTCATATATGGAATCCGTTGGGCTGTTCGTGAAAGAAACACTTTCAAAACCCTAGAAAAGCAAGACATCAAAATGTTAAGGGTAAACTAAAAATGAGTAAAATTCTAAAATACGTTATTTTTCTCGGTGACGTTTGAACCCATCAAAATTTACTTAGGCAGAGTAGAAAACCAGAAACAGTATTACTTTTATTTTCACTCAGTTTCATTCTACTTTACCTTCCAACAGCAGAAAAAATATCCTACATTAGGGACCAGTGATTAAATAGATTTGTCTAGAATGGAATTCTTTTGAATATGTCTTCATATTTTAAGAAATATTATCAGGAGTGTAGAAAGATCGGTAGAAAGGCAACATTTCTCAAACAGGGTTTCTGAGGGATCAAAAAATAATCCTGAACATGAGTAGTTGGATTTTATAATATTTTGTTTTTTAAAATATTTTTACTATACCAGTTATATTTTTACTATAAAACATTATAAGGCATTTTTTGAAAATAATTTTATATGATGCCCCTCTATAGCCATCTGATCACATTACCAAAAATAAAAATGAAATAAGTTTGAAAACAATGATGGGATATTTAAAATATTAGGGTAATTCAATAAGATCACTGCATTAAGTAAGGGGATTTGGATTGCCTATAAGAAATGTGATTTTTTAAACTTTGGGTTGTTTTCTTATATATATGACTCAAATAAATAGTCAGGATTGAGGTGAATTAGATAATATCTAAGAACTATTCCATCTCTAAAGATTTTGTGAGGACAAAATCTAACCTACTATAACCTTATTTTAATTTCACTTCCAGAATATTCTTAGTTGATTTTAACTCCCACTCTCATTCTGATATTTTGTATTATAAACTTTACTTGAATAAACCACTATGAGTGATTTATAATACTATGAGGGTATCTATAATCAATTCCCTTAAATAAAAAATAAATTCATTTCCCAAACTTTTCTATTCCCTATTCCATCTCATTCTTTCAACATTTTTTTGTGAAGTATTCATATGAATTCTTCATAAAAACATCATTATAAATCTAGAAATGAGACAAATGTAACTGAAATAGTCTAGATGTATTATGCTATTTCTCTCTACATATAGACCTTGGTAGCTCTTTCTGAATTAATACAATACATCCAATAAAGATAGTTATTTTCTAGAAGATTCTTGTTTAAATCTTTCCCCTTCATTTCCTATGTCATTAACTCCATTTTTCTTCAGCTAACACTCAGCAAGAAGTTATATCTAAATAAAAAACATCCTCAATTTTTCTGTGGAACAATGTCAGAAAGGTATTAGTATCAAATAAGAGGACAACAGAAGATCTCATTAACTACTCCCCATTTAACTAGCTCACTAGATTAGCAATTATTCTTCATTCCCCGTATAGACACAGTGAGCACTTCCAGGCTAGCATACCTCTCTCTCTAGTATGTCTCAAACACAGCTGCTCCAACCAGTGCAATTGCTACTTCCTTAGAATTAGTTGCATTTGTCCCCAAACTATACCCATTGTTATCATCGTATTTAATTTAACTAAATCATGAATAAAATAATTATACAAGACTGTTAAAGAAAAGGAGACTTATTTGTATACAATCTATTTTGACTACTTTGATAAGATTCCATAAAGCTGTCACTAAAACGACCTGTAAACTTAGAGAAAAGTGAGTAAGTTTTAAGATATTGAGGTGGTCAATAAACATCAAAACCAGAAAAAGGCTATTCTTCAAATGACCTCAAAAAACTCTTTAGAGTTTCACTATTACTTAAAGAACTGACAGTGTGAACAGTAAATAATGCACTGTGTTGATTTATCCTAGGAAGAGAACAATGTTTCCCAAACATCGGACCCTGAGTCAAAGAAGAGATCTTATTTCAAAAATATTGATGAATGATTGTTTTTGAGTTTTAAATTACAGTTTCTATACACTTCTTTAATGTCTCTCTCCTTTAAATGTTAACAGTCATGTACCTGGGTTGCGGGCACATCCCCAGTAGGAGATGTGCAGGAGACAGCTGGTCGATGTTTCTCTCTCATCGATGTTTCTAACTCTCTATCTCTCTCCCTTCCTCTCTGTAAAAAATCAATAAAATATATTTAAAAAAATATTGATGAATGATTGTGAGTTTTAAATTACAGTTTCTATACACTTCTTTAATGTCTCTCTCCTTTAAATGTTAACAGTTAATTGACCAATATCTAATCCCATAAAAAGGCTTCTATTATCAGCAAATCAAAAGATTCACAGAACTCTATCTTAGCAATGAGAGAAAATTCTAGGAAAATTAATAGTTGCCAATGCCAATCTTATTTTTTGTATGAGAAACGTGCAGCCACTATGGTTTTTTTTTTGTGTGTGTGTGTTTAAAAATCTTCACCAGAGGATATTTTCCCATTGATTTTTAGAGAGAGTGGAAGAGAGAGGGAAAGACAGAAAGAAATATCGATGTGAAAGAAACACATTGATTGGTTGCCTCCTGCAGGCACCCTGACCAGGGACTGGGCTGGGGAGGAGCCTGCAACAGAGGTCCATGCCCTTGACCAGAATCAAACCCAGGACCTTTGGTGCACAGGCTGATGCTCTAGCCACTGAGCCAATCTGCCTAGGGTCGTGTAGCCACTATGCACACATAATTATTTCTGGTTGTACCTGGATGATTTCTAAATGTTGAATGACTAGGTTCTCAAAAAAGGGATTCTGACCCATTTTTTTAACCTTCAATATTTTGGCTAGGGCAGAAAAATAATTGTTTCACATTCTACCTTAACTCAGTGTGAAATATAATTATAATGAACAAACATTTATATAGTAACAACCATATGCTAGTTATCATGCTAGGCAACATGGGAGGCATAAGTTATGGTTCTTGTCTTCAAAAGCTAACAATTTAACTAGAAATAAGTATGCAAATACCTATCATAATAAACAGCTCTATATGTTGTCTGTAGCTACTAAGTTTAGTAAACTAATAGAATAGATGGTATTTATTTGGGCCTTGATGGATATCAATGGATAAAAATGGAGAAAGTAGAGAAGACAAAAAGAGATTCTAGTTGAAGGGAAATCACATAACAAAGTATAAAGCAGAGAATTATAAGTTGTAATTGAGAGAATAGTGGGTTGAACCCTTTGGCAAGAAAAAAAGTTTTTTCCTCAACTCACAGGAACTCCTAGGGATTTTTCAAATTACTGCGAGAACCAATGCTTCAGAGAAGAATCCTTTTTCCATGGCCAAGATGTGGAAAATCATTTATTTTTCTGACACTTGAAGATTTTTCACTATCTACATTGAAACTCTAAACCCGAAAGACATCTAATAGTGGATTTTAAAAATGACTTGAAAAATTTCTTTAAAATACTTTAAAGGATGTCTAAACCAGATGAGTTTGTCTTTTGCAGAGGAAATCTATGTGATCCCAGTTTGGTAACTTTTAATCAAGAAATTCCACTTCTAAATTATCAGAAATTTTTATGTCTCTCAGATGACTCTTTGGGTATTTATTGTAAAGTCCGAGAATTCATGATTGTCATAGATCCCATAATCTTATTTCCAGACAGGAAAAACCAAAGCAAAGTCCTCATGAGTCTCCTGTTATATTGATTTTACTGGCTTTCAAGTACTAGGACACACAATAACACAACTACACTTTGATCTAAGTATTTCAGGATATTGGTTTTTGTAAAATGGAATAAGATGCATTTTTCTAGCATTGGCTTAAAATAAAATGAGAAAATGTTGCTATATCTTTAAGCAGTGAATTCTTGTTAGTTAATATGGGCTCACTCCCTAGAAACCAAGTTCTAAAAATGAAATCCTTAGGCATGCATTTATATGAAATACAGCTGTATAAAAATACAATCATTAAACTTCTTATGTAGATTACTTTTCTACTTTTTTTTTCATAGATTTTTAGGCTACCATCTGTTCAGAAGTTTGCACTATTTCTGAAGGCTAGCAGTAATATACAAGAAGACTGCAAGAAATTCCCAGAACTTAATATAAAAAGACATATTAAAGTATATATTCAATTCTCATTATTAATAGTAGATAAATTCATGGAAATTATGTTGAAATGATGAAAATAAAAGGGGCAACCCAGGAAGTGGCTGCCACTATATTGTCTATCTCTGTTTTCACTTTCTACACATGTCTGGTTTGAGCTCATAAAACTCCACTGTAAGAACTTGTACTTAGGTTATCAATTACCTCCTTCAAATACAGTATCTAATTGATATTGATATTCATTATTTTACTTAATCTCAGTCCAGCTTTTGGCATGGCTTCACCCATGTGCTTGATTTTATCACATATTCTTGATCTTCTTCCTACTCCTCTGACAGTTTAAGGTTCTATTGCAGATGCCTTTTCCTCAGTCTTCCCCTTAAATGGCAGTGTACCTCAATGATCGCCTGAAAGTAGCCACCTTCTATTCTTGCTCTACACATTGTATCCAGGAAATCTCATCTACTCCCATTTCATTTATCTACATGCTGGTGAGTATCTTCAGGTTAGATCACTCTCCTGAGTCCAAGATCTGTATACGTACTGAAAATCAACAGGTCCCAAAATAAAATCATCCCTCTCTCCCCTCCTACCGCCTCTAACCCCCTTTGCTCTTGTGTTACCTGTCTCAGTGACTGGTACCATCTAACTGCTCAAAGCAGAAATCTCAGAATGAACATTGATATTTATCCCTCTTCCATGTTCCAGATATTCAAAGAATAATGAAGAATTCAATTTCTACCTCTTAAATATCTCTCAAACTCTTCTATTTTGTTCCTTCTTAACAGCCACTGCCACAGATCCTAGCCATCTGTAGTAGCTTCCTGAGTAATCAGTCTCCTTACTAGTCTCACCCACCTTCAATCCATACTCTCCAGCGATGCCACAATTATGTTGCTCCTGTTTACAGTCCTTCAGATGTTGCTTGCTCTAGGCCAGTGGTTTCCAAACCAGTAGTATCAACATCACCCAGAAACTTGTTAGAAATGCAAATTTTTGGGTCCCAGCCAAACTCACTGATTCAGAAACTTTGGAGGAGTAGGGCCCAGAAATCTTACTTTAACAAATCTGTTAGGTAAATTCTGAAGAAGGCTACAGTTTGAGAACTGCAACCCTAAACAGTTTTTCCCAGCAGGCCTAAGATTGGTGCAGGTGCCTTTCCAATGGCCTAACTGCTCTAACAGATACATTTTTGAGTTTTTATTATGCTGACACCAAAATTTAAAGCCTCTAGTAATAGAAAGTTTTGATTTTCAGAATATTTAAATTTGTGATATTGTATTTCTTTTATTTACTAAAAAGGAATGCACCTATACATCTTCAAGCCACCCATCTTCTGTCCTATTAATTTAATTGGAATAATTCTAAAGTCCTAAAGTTCCCTATCAGAATCAAATTTCTATTAATTTTATGCCTTCCAAGAAATTCCAGAGAATCAATGCTTGTGATGAAATTCAATTCCGCACAAAAGAACCCTGAGAGTGAACTACACACAAAAAAGCTGGAGGAAGTTTGCTTTCAAAGGTCACAAGTCCTCATGTTTATTAAGTGTCTCATCAATTTCTCAAAATTTCATTTTCAGAAGTAAACTAAAGCTATTTCTTGGCCACTGTATAGATTGGATGTATATTAAAAAGAATTGGTGTCACCGAGACAGAAATTGATTTTGACATTTATCAGATATGAAGTTCAGTAAGATTATTCAGAGAATATATATATATATTTGGGGGAGGTCTGATTTAAATGATAATACATATATAAAATCAAATACTTATATAACTTTTAAAAGAATGATATAAATTGTGCACTGACATGGAAAGATGTCAAAGACATAAGTTTATAAAGCAAAATTATTGTTAGTATATTAAGTTGTTGCTATTATAAGAAAGAAAACTCACAACTCAGTTTCTCCAATATAGGTATTTTTGTCAATTTAAGTTACCTGCTGGAGCTCTCATATTTCACATTGATCTTTCTTTCTTTTCCCCTGATTGTAGGTAAGTGGAATAAGGAGGAATGATGAAAAAAGAAAGAAGGAAGGAGGGTTGCAAGACTGTTGCAAGTGCGGGGTGGAGGGGGTCAATGGGAAAAAAAAACAAAGGATGCATCTGTAATGTTTTCAACAATACGAATAAATTAAAAAAAGACTGTCACAAGTAAAATACTCTATGGTTAGAGCTAGAAGAAACTTTGGGGATTATCTTTCTGATCCCATTAATGTATAGAAGAGAAATGTGAGTCCCATAAGGGGAGTCATTTGTCCAAAGTCACAGAGTAAGTGAGTAGCAGAATCACTGCAAAACTCTTATCTTTTTCTCTCGGTTGAGTGCTTTTTTCAGTTACATCTTACCAAAATAGAACTTTCTATCAGCTAGTTCTTGGGGAGTGGTGTCAGCAAAAATATTGGAATAGAAACTTCCAAAAGTTCATTCATCTTTAAAAGCAATGAATAAACTAGCAAAAACTATGAGAATCAACCTTTTTTGGAACCCTGGAAACTAATTAAAAGCTTATATATTTTATGCTTAACCCAGCAAGATACTTAACCAAGAGAAAAATAGCTGAATCTGAGTAACAGAGATTTATGGCATTTTAACATACACTGGTCCTATCTCCCACTCCCCAGTTCAGTGGTGGCCTTGAAGATAACATCCCACATTCTCAGTACAGGTACCTAGTACTAGAAAACATAATGGACCTTATTCTCCAAGAATTGTATTTGTTCCTTTTGACCTCTCTGGTGGCTCCCTATAGGACTAGTTCAAAGGGCCTGCCTTTATTTTATCCAACTAGAAACTCTCTCAGGGCTGAGGTTAACTACCTGGGGGTCATTTCTCTAAAAAATTTAAAGGCAAATGGAGTAGTTGAGCCACCTGGGGCAAGGTATAATGGTTGGGACAAACAAAAGCCTAAAAAAAAAATAGGAGGGAAGGCTGGGGAATGAATGTACTGGGAAATAAGGGCTTTGAAAAGATCCCATATATCAGTGGTTCTCAACCTTCCTAATGCCACGAGTCTTTAATACAGTTCCTCATGTTGTGGTGACCCCCAATTTCATTGTTACAAATTGAACATAATTAAAACATAGTGATTAATCACAAAAACAATATGTAATTATATATGTTTTCCAATGGTCTTAGGCGACCCCTGTGAAAGGGTCGTTCGACCCCCAAAGGGGTCACGACACACAGGTTGAGAACCACTGCCATATATCCTGGATAACTAGAAGGTTGAAAAACACTCAGAAAAGATCTGAGAAGGCCCCAAGCTCTCATCTCTTGCTGACCCGAGGCTCTGCACAAGCAGGAAGTAAAGCCTAAGGCAAAGTTGTAAAGTGCTTGGCTGATTGGCGAAGTCATGCCCTAACACACACATACATACACACAATCCATGTGCAAGGAAAGAAAATTTTAAATTATTTTTGTTCCAGGCTTTAAGAAAATCTGTTTTGAATCACTAGCTAAGCACTAAGTAAACAGAACAGAGACTTCAGTGACTATACATAACAAACAATACAGATATTAGAGAATTAGTTCAGAAAAGTCACCAAACAACAGCAACTATAACAAACAACAACAACTCCTGGGGAAGATGGAGAATCTAATTCCAGATTTACCACATTATAATATGTCCCATTTTTTGTTTGGTTGTTTGTTTTAAATTAGACATGCAAAAAAAAGTTCATGGCTCATACACATGAAAAAAAAAAAGAAATTAATAGGAACTATTTCCTGAGGAAGTCCAGGCACTATACTTACTAGACAAAGATTTTATTTTATTTTATTAATTTATTTTTTAATCTTTATTGTTGAGAGTATTAGAGATGTCGCCCTCCCCCCCACACCCCCCACTGTCCCCCTCCAGCCTGTTCTTGCCCCAGGACTTCACCACCCTATTATCTGTGTCCATAGGTAATGCATATATGCATGTAAGTTCTTTGGTTAATCTCTTCTGTCTTCCCTCTCCCATTTCCCTTTGAGATTTCTTAGTTTATTACATGTTTCCATGCCTCTGGTTCTATTTTATTCATCAGTTTATTTTGTTCATTAGATTCCTTGTTTGTTTATTTGGACTTTTAGATTCAATTGTTGATATATATTTATTGCCATTTTATTGTTCACATTTTTTATCTTGTTTTTTCTTCTTCCTCTTCTTAAAGAACACCCTTCAACATTTCATGTAATACTGGTTTGGTGTTGATGAACTTTGCTTTTTCTTATCTGTGAAGCTCTTTATCTGATCTTCAATTCTAAATGATAGCTTTGCTGGGTAGAGTAACCATCACTGTTTCTAGACAAATATTTTAAATCAACTGTCTTAAAGATGCTCAAAGAGCTAAATAAAAAAAGCCATGCATAATAAACTAAAGTATGCCAAGAGAATGATGGTATTCTATTTATTTTCAAATATCTCCAAATAGAGGACATTTGAAAATAAATAGAATTTATTAAAAACAAACAAACACCAAAACACCCCAGAAATCCTGTAATTGAAAAATACAATGACTGAAATGAAAAATTCATTAAAGGGATTAAATAAGAGATTTGACTTGGCAGAAGAAAAAAAATAGTGAACTTGAAGATAGGTCAATTTAGATTATCCAATATGAGAAGCAAAAAAGAAAATAAAATGAACAAAGCCTAAAGGACTTATGATAAACTACTAAGAATATTGAGATACACATGATGGAAGTTCAAGAAAGATAGGAGGAAAAAACACACAAAAACACAGGAAATAATGGAACATCCAGAATTTGAAGACATACATGAATCTACACATCCAAGTAGCTCAAGTAACTCAAAGTAAGATAAACTCGAAGAGGTCCACAGTAAGACACATTATAATCATACCATTGAGAGCTAAAGACAAAGAAAAAATCTAAAAAGCAGCCAAAGAAGAGTCACCTAGCATGTACAAGACATTGTCAGTAATAGTGAGAACTAAATATTAAGTGGAAAATTCCAGAAATAAACAATTCACAAGTTTTTTTTTTTTTTAAAAAAAAGAACTAATCTATCATAAGAAACCATGGAAGCCAGAGGGCTCCTCCAAGCCCTCTCCTCAGCTGGGCTCAACCTTTATTCTTTCCAGTTTTGCCCAGTTTTAACAAGAACATTGATAAATAAGTCAGTTTAGCAAGAATCTCCCGCCCTTGATATCTGAAATCACCCTGGCCTGACAAGTTGGTTTAGCCAGAAATTTTCTTTTCCACCTGATGGTTCCTCTTACTTTTCCATCAACTGAACTGTCCCTTGCTCCTTGACTATAAATCCCCACTTTTCCTTGTATTCAGAGTTGAGCCCAATCTCTTTCCCCTATTCAAAAACTCCCATTATAGTTGTTCCCCTGATTTCTTTAAGAATTCTATGAGAAGTGTCAGAATGAATTTTTCTTTAACACTGTCCAAATAGTACACTTGCTGGCAGGGAAAGAGACTTTCCTCAGAAGATAAAGAATGAGATCCTTTTCTCTGGGACAGTGTGATTCTTAAGAAATGTCACTATAAGAAATTCTCCACTTGAAGGTAGGCAGCCAGTAAAGATGAGAAATCGCAGTGAGCTCCGTAGAGGATATGCCTGAAGTGCATATCATTACCAGCACCCATAGGGCAAAGTCTTCCCGTTTCCTAGTCAAAAGCAATGTACACAGCTACATGTCCAAAGACCACTTTCTTGATATATTATTTTGACTGAGGTGGGTAACTGGCTAAAACAGTGTTAAAACTGTTTCATGTTAAAAACCTCTGGGTCATGATTTGAAGCCTTCATCTGTGTGCTGGGATGAATGCAAGAAGTCTTTTAGAAGACTCTTGTATGCCATAGGCACTGGCTTAGACACCTAAAAACAAAGTTTGTTATTTGTTTGGCTTTCTAAATAACTGAGGGCTAACTAACACCTTGATCAATGGTCTGTCCAGGCAGATGACCTGTACTTAATAGACAAAGTCTAATAACTGTTTTTCAGGCATTTGCCCCAAGCTCCATCTCAAATTCCCTGCCACTCAGTGGTTATCACAAGTTAAGGTAAATGAGACAATCTTCATTTTACTATGAACTTTTAGCTTTTCTATTTAGCAGAATACTTATTTTTCTTTATTTTGCCCTTTTAAATATTTAGGATATCTTGCTGTATTTTATGTATCCTTAAAGAATATACTTAATAAATAAATATCTCCCAGTTACTTTTCAAAATTTATTAAGAACTGAATATATGTATTTGTTTATATATTATTTATTAGGGATGAATATATATATATAATACACACACACACACACACACACATTCCCACAAAGTGTAAACTATTTGGTGCTAATGAACACAGTAGAGAAAGCTGCCATGTATTGTGCTGTATCCAGAGCAATATGTACTGAATAATGCATAAAATGAAAATCCCTAGTCCAGAGCCAGAAGAAGGCTTTTTCACAGCTTGCTTAAATATTCATTTTAAATATAGTGCAAAAAGTTTTTTTCCCCTTGTATTAGCCTTAGAAAACAAAAAAGGCAATCTATTTTTAAAAACTGTATTAAAAGAAATAGAAAAATGTTCTTTTAGGATTGTTTCTTAATCTTTCTACCCCTTTTCATTTAAAACATTTTCTCATTTTGCCTCCTGAAAATATACATGGCTTTTCTGAGCCTATTGCCTTTCCAAGTTTCTTAAAACCAACTTAACCAACCAACCCACCTGCCCAGCATACAACCAACCAACCAACCAACCCAGCTTAGCAAGTATTCTGTGAATCCATCTATCCATGCAGGTGCTCGGTGTTTGTTTAGATCTGTCCTACATCATTAATGTTCTAAGTCAAACATAGCTATGGCTACTGAATGAAATTCCCTTTTATAAATGAACCTTCTTCATTTTTGCCCATTTCAGTCTATTTTTCCTTATGATCTATATTGAGCTACTAAAACCTTCCTTCTTTCCTTTTCCAAAGAGGAATAAACAGTATAAGATTTAAAATAAATTGTTTTACATGAATGGCCTGTCAATGAGGTGGGGCAGTGGGATTGATTTGCCCTGGGTACAGGTAATAAAGTGGCCCATTTGTCTGTAAAATAATTTAGGCAATAATAAAGACAATTAAAAGTTGGTCTACTTTTTATTACCACCATGGGATGGTGATCTAAATGTCAGTGATAAAATATTTCTCCCTGCAGGGGAGGGCCACTCTCACTCCTCCCCCAACTTATCACACTCCCATATTGCACTGTTAATTAACAAAGGGCTTTTTTGCAATTCTCCTTTGGATTAGCATGATAGTCTTTGGCTGTATGACTCTCAAAAGTGGGAGATTTGGTAAAAGTGAATGAAACCTTAAAGTTCCCATATCTAATGGTATTATTTGTGGGACAGAGTGAGGGCCTGTTCTTTTTTCATATTTGCTTCAAGTTTTCAGAGCTACTGGGATTCTGTAAACACTACAATCAGTCAGTGAGAGACCAGGAGATGAAGAAAGAAATGATCAATAATTTTACTAAGCCTTCAGTCAACTAAAACAAAACCCAAGTCTTTCTTATTTATCCTATTCTCAAGGGACTTTAACTGTCATCTTATATATCATTACTGATAATTCCCTTAGAATTCTCTGCCTAGAGAGGTAGGATTTACTTTTTTAAAAATCTTGAAATAAGAAATGACGTTCCTGTGAAAATTAGTCTATGGAATTCACAACACATTATCTTTGTTCAGGCTACCGATCCCCCAATCTACCTTGGGTCAAGTCCTCTAAAGCCTGGTTCTTTAGCTTTCCCTTTAATTCTGTGACTTTCTCATATCTTTCCAATGAATTTGCTTTTTGCTTAATTTAGACATAGTCACTACCTGTGGTTTGCAATAAAACCCCCAATTTGATATATTTACATATATCCCCATCATGCTTAATCTTTATAATAACCTTGGAGGTGAGGTGAAAAAAAATGATTCTTAGATGTTCAAGTTATTTATTCTTGGTTGAATAGATAGTTAATGGCAGAATTAGAATATAAATTCAGACTTGTTAGGATTTGTGTCTTCCTTTCATCCTATATAATAAAGAGGTAACATGCAAATTAACCCTCATGCCCTCACAAGATGGCTGCCTACGACCAGGCTGGTGGTGGGGGGCGGTTAGTGAGGGACAACAAAATGACTGAACAAGCAGGCTGCATGGGGTGAACAGGCTGGCAGAGGGGGGGAAGTTTGGGGTGACCAGGCTGGCAGGGGGTGCAGTTGGGGGTGACCAGGCTGGCAGGGGGCAGTTGGGGGCATTTAGGCTGGCAGCGGGGGCAGTTAGGGGTGACCATGCTGGCAGAAGGTGGCAGTTGGAGGTGACCAGACCAGCAGGGGGGCAGTAAAGGGTGACCAGGCCAGTGGGGGGCAGTTAGGAGTGACCAGGCCAGCAGGGGAGGCAGTTATTGGTGATCAGGCTGGCACGCAGAGTCAGTGAGGGGCAATGGGCAATCAGGCTGGCGGGGGAGTTAGGGGCTACCAGGCAGGCAGGTGAGCGATTAGGAGCCAGTGGTCCAGGATTGTAAGAGGGATGTCCGGATCGGGCCTAAACCGGCAGCCGAATATCCCCCAAAGGGTCCCAGATTGGAGTGGGTGCAGGCTGGGCTGAGGGGACCTCCCCCCCATACATGAATTTCGTGCACTGGGCCTCTAGTATTACTACAAAATCTTAGAATTTTATTCTTTAGGGACATAGGTTGTTTGACTCTCAGAGAGACCCCAACCAGGAACATTCCTTGTAGTCCCATTCATTATGACCATCCACCCATTTATTCACTTAACAAGTCCCTGAATACAATGGACCCTTGAACAACATGGTTTTATAGAGCATAGGTCCACTTATTGCTGGATTTTTTTTTCATCAAATACTGTAAATGTATTTTCTCTTATTATTTTCTTAACTAGCTTGTTTTACTGTAAGGATACAGTACATAATGCATATAACATACAAAATATGTATTGATTGACTTTATGTTATTGGTAAGGCTTCCACTTAACAATAGGCTATCAGTAGTTAAGTTTTTGTGGAGTTAAGAGTTATACTTGAATTTTCAACTTCATGGGGTCAGTGGCCCTAACCCTAGCAATGTTCAAGGGGTCAACTGTATATAAGAGGTGAAAGGTGCATCATTAAGAACAGGGGATACAAAGCTGGCTCAGCCAGTCACTTCCATCAGGTTGTTCACATTCCTCTGAAAAGCTGACTGTTCAGTTAATAGACTTAATATAAGAATCAGATAAATTTAAGCAATGTAGAAAAGAACAGAGTATAATATAAAGCCATATGGTTCTGACAGGATAAGAATAACTCAGCTCATTAAATTAGAAAGAGTTTCTACTCGATTTAAGCCAACAATTGGGTAATTCTTCACTGCAATGACTTCTAGACACACACAGAGAGAAAAGAGATTATTTACTGTCTTTAAAATAAACAAAAAAATGATGAAATAATCTAGTTTCCTAAATTCTAATCCTCAGCTTACCTCCCTCAAGATTTCTCTCTATATCTGCACACCAGCTAATATATACTTTAAATCAACTTTTATTTATTGCTTTAAAATATTTTAAAGAAAACTCTATATTGCTACTTTCAATAAAAAACTGAAAGCCTATAAATAGAAAATAACTATGCAAATAAATACAGTGAAACAAAATTAATAAATTTCATCTAGATAGCATTGCATTGGGAAGCTCTGAGTCTGACTTGATCTGCTCCTGGTTGCAAAGGAAAATTTGCAACTGCTTGGCAGGTGTTAAAGACCTACTAGCTCCACACTAATTTTTCTCCTGGAAATAATCATAAGGATGGAAAGAGAACCTGAACAGAAGTAGTTTTCTCATTACACGATTCACTGCTATTGAATACTGTATTTGCATCCCACCAAACAGCATCTTGCAAACCATAGTGTTCCAGTTACTTGAGGACATATAGTGAGGTAAGGGAATAGGGATGTATTACATGTGTAGAGAAGTGATGGAAGCAGCTTCTAAGTCTGCAACTGATATTTTATTCATTCACTCATCAAGTGATATGTATTAAGTACCTCCTATGTGTCAGTCATTGTGCTCTGGGGATCCAATGGTAAGACCCACACTTCCAAAAGAAAATAAATTAGGTAAACATGAAGAACATAATTAAATAAGCAAACCCAATAAATGCTAAGTGCTAGACTCATAGGGACAGAGGTCATTTTCATGTCTCAACAGGCCACCCCTTCATTCAGAATTTCTAGAAGTCTTATTGTCTATTTTAAGCGGTCAATTTCTCTCTTTTGTGAATGAGCACCAGTTGAAAAATAGCTTTCATGTGAGAAATGGAAATCAGTAGGCACTTGAAGGATAGAAGGACAAAAGAGCTAAGTGTGCTGTGAAGTGGAAAGAATACAGTGGGCATCAGAAAGAACATTAGAGATGGCTCTAATCTTTTCCTTTTCTAGGAAATAGGGGCCTATGATTTCTTTAACTTTTTTATTGAATTTATTGGGGTGACATTGGTCAATATAATTATATAGATTTCAGGGGTATGATTTCTTAAATCCAATCTCACATTCTTTTTACTATTTGATACATTGAGAGTTAAGGATATTTACAGTTTTTCCAAAAAGATAATCTGAAGCATTCCCAGTAAATAAGTACAGCCCTCTTCAAAAGGAAATAACGTGGAGAGTATGTAGTAGATAGTACATAATCGCATTTAAAGAAAGTTGGAAGGGGATACATTTAAAGACAAATATAACACATATTATGGCAACTAAGATAAATTGTGGGATGATCCACATTAAAATACTTTTATTGAGAAAAACTTATGGTCATATTGTGGCTTATTGTGGTAGTCGAATCAGCTTTACAGCCAGTCAGCATAAAGGGTTTCCTCTATAGAACTACAATTTTATCCTCCAGGAGAAACATTTTCTGTCCTAAGATTTTTGGCACCACGACATTGAGAAAACGTGGAAAGAGGGGCGAGGGGGGGGGGCCCTGGAATCATTTCCAGCCAGCCCTAGTTTTTGTGGATAGTAATTTATTTTATTGCTTCTTTATTTCTCGTATTTTTCATATACACTTTAAAAAGTAGGTGGCTTTGAAATGAAGTATAAGGTAATTTACAGGACTGTATTCTCCAATTTACTAGAACACATTGGTCAAGGAGGAAAGCCAGAAACACTATTTTTTTCTTCAATTTGACCCACAGACTATCGGCAGGCTCACCCTGGGACAGGGAACTTGAGAACGGAGGACAGTAGTTTTAGTCAAATAAGCATATGACTGAATTGTATTCCATAAGGTTCTTTGGTAGCTCTGCACCTGCATTATTATGTTAACTGTATTTACTCCTGTTCTTAGCTAGTCCATACGGTTTTGCATTCATTCTAAACTTATTTTTATACAGAATTAACCTTTCCAATACCAATGGCACATTTGATTAAAGCATGCTATTCAAATTCAGCTATATTAAATGTTTTCCTAGGGAATCCTAAATGTATTGCCTCAAAAATAAAAAATATAGATCATCTTATTATTAAATCCTTGAAATTAAACCATTTAATTGGCTGACACAGCTTGCAATTACATGCTAAGCCAAACACTCTGATCCTCCCATGATGATGAAAACTAAAAAAACATACTAACCTGTGAAGCTTGAGAGTGACAGTTCCATAAACAGTAGCAAAACCGAGAAGACGGACCCATCTTAGGAGAATGCAACGAAATGTGCTCGGCTCAAAGTATAAAATAACAACCTGCGGGATGAGAAGAGAAAGAAAGAAACCTTAGGATCAACTGATGACCCACAGACTAAAATCAATATTTCATAATCTGATGTTTAATACACATAAATGGTAACATAAGTACACACCCATTTAATTAAAACTTTAAAATATTATTTGGATCATTCATTGGACAAGTTAGAGAGCTATGGAATCTTCCTATTGCTTTCAAATCAATTCTAAATTATTTAATTCTAACTTTTAGCAGTTTCTATTAATTGTTTCTAAGTCTTTGGTATGTCGAAACTTAATTCTTTTTACTCTCCAAGATGGGACAACCAGGCTAGTTTCCGTTGTCTTCCATCTGAAACCTTTCATATTCCTGCCTCCACACTTCTAGCAACACCCATCCCCGGTGTGAAATAGCCCTGAGAGGTTAGCCTGTAGGGCACACCCCCAATCAGTCCACCGCTCCATAATTATTACTTCACTTAGTACTTGGTTCAACCACTTTGCTAACTTCTTGCTTCTTACTCCAGAGTTCTCATTCAACAAACATTAATGAAGCATTTACTATGAAACAGGAGCTATATACTAGATGCTGTGGATACAAAGGCAATGCGAAAGGGAAGAGAGACATATAAACAAGAAACTGCATTAAAGTAGCTGAGAGAAACACCTCTGCAAGTTCTGTGGGACACAAAGGAACAAATGGTCAATTCCGGGGCATGGCCAAAAGGCATATTCAAGGCGGGGCAAAAGTAAGTTTATAGTTGTTTGTATGGGAAATAATACAATTAATAAATTATTCAATAGCTAACAAATAATATACAAGAATTAACTCTGCTTCATGTAATCACAACTGTAAACCTATTTTTGCCCCACCCTGGATAAGCAAGGCACTTCATGTTTTACCTTTCAGATGCTGCCCCCTGGTTTTGAGCCAGCCCGCATAGAATAGGAATTGGTTTGGCCTGTGGAAGGAGTCTTATGCAGTGCTAAAGGATTAATGCTGTTGAAAATGTAGGCTTATACTTTTCTGCTTGACGCAGCTGGCTTGAACTGATTCTGTTGAAAGCAAGGACATCATAACATAAAAATATACCAATTCCTAAAACCCAGAGTGTTATTTTGGCTTTGCATTCCAAAGATCTGAATATTGGAAAACATAAAGCATAACTTGGGACATGGGTTGAGTGCTGACAATTTCTTGTTGATGTCTTGCAAATGAAGTCCAGTCTCCAGCAGTACCAAGAATGATATTCCCTAAAATTCCATGCTGGTATTTCTTAAATGTTTCTACTATATGAAGATATGAAACTAAGTATTGTCAATATTAGGGTTAAATTCTCAAGGAGTAGAAAAAATACTGAGCAAAAGTGTCAGAAATAAATGAAAGAAAGGTAAACATAAGTGTGAACAGAAGATAATGTTCCTTTGTGTATATATGGTATTTGTTTTTATTTTTCTAATTCACTAGTTATCTGCTGAACACACAAGTAAAGATTTAATTTTAGAATTTAATCTACCAGAAAATTGATATAAAAACTTTTCTTTTATTAACTATTTTCAGAAAACAAGTTTAAGTTCTGTAACTTTGTATTGCTTTTTTTAGTTCATGTATTTTGACAGAGTTCCTTTCACAATAGACGAATATTAATTATGAGTTCTGCAAAGTAAGTTGTGTTGTTTACTAAGGAATTTGAGCTAAAGAAAGAAGAGAAAGCGTAGGGGAAAAACAAATAGGGAAAACTTAAAAGAATTTTAAGGGATTGAGGGAGCATATGCATTCCTTCTTATGGCAGAGAGACATGACAGATTAAGAACTAGAGAGATAGGGACCTAGTGTTGAGAACTAGAAATGGCTTTAGAGATTATTCTAGCACAGTGGATTCTGGGGATTGCAAAATCCTGTAACTTATTGTGAAGTTTTCTACTGCACACCTAACAGTGAATAAGAGAAGGTGAACAACTATAACATAGAAGTTGGCATAACTTTTTATTTTGAAAGAAAGAATTGTATGGGGACTACTGATATAGCTTCAAACTTTTATTTCACACATGAAGAATTTGAGAAATTTTTACTGTAAATGAAAGACTGAGTTGATCAGATATGAAATAAAAAATTTTAGCATCCATAGATAAGATGCAAATTTAAAAATTAATAAAAATAAAATCCAGTGAACTTAACAAAATGTATTATTAGAAACAGTTCAGCAAATAGTAAAAACTCTAATTTTGCAATGTGATGGTTAACACAGGTTCTGAATCCAGTCACTGAGTTCCAATCCTGGCTTTCTTCTTTATTAGCTGCATGACTCTGACAAATTATGTAACATTGTCTTGCTACGCCTCAGTTTTTCCACTTACAAAATGAACACAACAATGCTTCTGTATGAGACTGTTTTGAAGTTAAATGCAATAAACACTGTGTCTGTTATAGTGCATGTTCAATAAGTATTGGCTAATATTATCAGGAGAGTTGATTTATGTAAGCTGTATTTTAAACGTTCCATTTTCCTTGGACTATAATTCCATATCATCTCAATAAATTATTATCTGATCATTCTAGCCAATCCTTTTGAATTCCTATAATCACTTTTTGAGTATATACTTTTTCTATATTACCTTATATTACAGTTATCTATATGAGTGTCTCCTTGAATCAAATGTGAAATCAGAGAAGGCACACTTCTCCATATATTCGGTGTGCTTTACACACAGAAAATTTATATAATTAAATTTTTGCTCAATGATTTATTTTAGCTAATTTAATAAAGAAAATCTTATCTTCAAAATAAACTACTGGAAATGTCCAATTAGGGTTCACTAATCATTGTGATTCTAATTCATACATTCACTATTAATTTACCCTGTGTGAGGCAGTATGGGAGTTAGAAGTTATAAAAACACATCAGATGTGGATTTGGCCCTCATTATAATTTAGAAGAGTAGATATTACATGGAAATGATAAAAATAATGGCATGATCATACCAATATTTATATGGTATTACTGCCAGACACTAAAGCATTTTGGGACACAATTTATTCACTTAATCCTCACACTACCTTATAAGGTGGGGAGTTTTATTTTACAGAAAAAGAATGAGGCACAGAGAATTGAAGTGATGTGCTCAGGGTCACACAGGTAGGAAGTGTTGGAGCTAGGATTTGAATCCAGGCATTTTGGTTCTAGAGTTCATGCTCATTAAGGGCTACACCTTTGCCTCCCTCTAAATTGTTCTACTCGGTGGGGGAGATGACAAAGGCAATCATATTGTGAATCTAGTCATATTGAGAATTCAGAGAAAAGGAAAATTACCCTCAGTGGAAAGATGCAAAATTATCCTGGAGGGTGGATATTTGGGCAAGAACATGGAGAAAAAACAGGCTTAAGCAGATAAGAAAGAGAAAAGGGGAAGGGAGTCCAAGACAGAGGCCTGGTTGTGGGAAAGCTTTAGAATGTGGAGGGTATGGTTCCAGCAGGAAGACATAAAAGGGAGGACTGAAAATCAAGCTTTGAAACAGAGACGGGGGTCAGTGCATTGTCAGCTTTGAATAGCATGCTGAGGAATTCAGATTTTATTTTATAAGCTGACATGCCATTAAACTTCTCTGAGTTGATATCAGAAGTGTGTTCCAGGTTGTTAGCTGTCAGCAGCATATAGGAGGAATGGTTGGCTACAAAAGGGGAAAATACTGAAGGTGAAAAGATGAGTTTGGGAAAATAAAACCACCCCAAAATCAAACTGTAGGGAAAACGTAAAGAAGAACTTAACTCATGTAGTGAGAATGGGAATTCAGTTATTCATGGGAACAGAGGGAAGAAGATGCTGAATCAAGAAAATTGTGAAACTGATTATTTGTTGAGGCAAAAAAGAATAAAATGTCAAAGAAAATGTGAAGATTTTAGGCCTGGGTGACTGGGAAGATGATTGTGTTTGGAAAGATATATATATATATATATATATATATATATATATATATATATACATAGTGGCTAAGTCTGGGGAAAATTCTGGTATCTCTGCTTAGAAACCTCCCCACCCCTAGCTCATCCTTTATGTCTCAGCTCAGGATCGGCATCCATGACTCTTCCCATCAACCCCTACACTAAGAAAGGTTTTAATCTTATTTGCATGTTATTTACTTGTATTGTACCTGGCAATAGTAGGTAACCAATAAATGTATGTAGAATAAATGAGGCAAAAAAATGAGTATGAGAAGGAGAGAGGAAGTGAGAAAGGATAGAGTGAGTCCATTTTTGGATATACTGAGTGAAAGTTGTCTATACAACATCTAATCCAAATCTAGCTTTGTAGTAGTTAATACACTCTGTAGTGAGAAAAATAAAAGACTAAGAAGTTTCGTGTCTTTCAAATCCCTTTTTCTTATTAAATATAATTTACATAAATGCATAGTTTAACTAATTCTTATAAAATACATATTCCTTCCCAAATTCCAAGTTAATAACACATTTTATCATAAGACCTTGGTAGGAGAAGAAATAGAGAAAAACTAATCTACTGACCTGAAGAACTTATAAATGATGATGATAATCCTAATGGCTGCCATTTTTCTGTACCACTAATAACAACTACTGATGCCTCCTCCCATCACTGATCACTATGCTAGATACATTACGTATACAGGGTGGGGCAAAAGTCAGTTTACAGTTGTATGTATGGAACATAATACAATAATTAATAAATAATAATACAAGAATAAACTCCTTGTTTCATGTACTCACAACTGTAAATTTACTTTTGCTCCACCCTGTATTGAGGGTCCAAATACCTTTTTTTAAAAATTGATTTCAGAGACAGGAAGGGAGAGAGAGATAGAAACATCAATGATGAGAGAGAATCATTGATTGGCTGCCTCCTGCACACTCCACACTGGGAATGGAGCCCACAACCCGGGCATGTGCCCTGACCTGGAATTGAACTGTGACCTCCTAGTTCACCGGTCAATGCTCAACCCACTGAGCGATGCCAGCCTGGCACAAATACTTTTTAATACCCTCATTTTAAATATTAACAGACTAATGAAGTTAATTCAATTTCCCTTGGTTATCAAATACTAAGTTTTTAAATCAGAACCTATAAAACCTTTCTTTACTGAAAGAATTGCCTAAGGTATATTTTCAAAGTAAATATTTCAAGGGAAAACTTTCCTCATTCTCTTTCCAATACTAGAGGCTAATGATAGATACAAAGATATTTTATTTAATGTGTGAAAAGCAGGATATAAGTGTACCACTTCGGTCATTAAGTAACCTACAGACCTAGTGCATATATAGTCAATAGATGAATTAGCACAGGGTGTAGGTGTAGGAGGGGAGTGAGAGGAAAAGAGACTCATTCAGGGTCAGGAGGAGGAAGTGTGTTGCACCAAACACCACCACTCTTCTTTTATCTTTAACATTCCTTTTGGGAATTCACTATAATTTGCCTCGAGGTTTGTTCCCCCTTTCTGCTTGAGAGTAAGGCTCGAAGTGTGAAGGTCAAAGGTGGATGTATCTCTATGTATGTTTTAAGGATTTGGTTCTGCAACTCTGGAAGGTTTTTTAGCTTCTTACAAAATACAGATGATCCTAGTGGTGGAATGCTCTGGGCATTGTGTTTTTAAAAAGCATTGCTGTTTTGGAGGCAGCCATCCAAGACTTTGCCTCATTGCAAACAAATCTGCACAGATTATCCATCCATTTCAGCATATGTAATTTTTTAGCTAATTTTGAAGTCAGCTTGATTGCCTATATTCTTTGTATACTGAACATAGCTAATCGGGAAGAAAAGAGAATCCACAAAAGAAAATAATATAAGGCTTTTCAAATAGGCACAAAATGGAACATTATTAAATAGAATAACTTTCTTTTGCAAATAATAGACACAACATCAGTGATAGAAAATTAACCTCTACGATGGCTGCTCATACTATACAAGGTCCAGTGATTTTAGAAGAGGAATGCTTAGAAGGTGGAATGGTCAGAAACCAGCACAATTCAATGCTGTTCCCAACTCTCCGAGAGTAAAAGGTCTGAGGCTCTTGTGTTTGGCCTGATATTTTAAGGATCTCAGCAACAGTTTTCTAATAGTTTTTGACACAGCAGTTCTACTTTCCTAATTGACTCGCCAAGTGTTATTTGCTTCAGTTCACTGAAGGTGGTTGTGAATTCAACCACTTTTATAGGTGAAGGAGGTGTTACATGCTTTGGGGTTTCTGTTGGTAGGTGTGTGTGAACAGTTTTATTTATAAAAAAAGATTCCTGGGTAATGGGAGCACAGTGACAGATCCCAGTGATGAGACTTTTGTCAATGAAACTGTCCTTTGATAAGGATTTGAAGGACTTCTGGGGCTTTAAGGACTCTCTTTACCACATCTGCAATGCCCTTCTGCTTTGTACAAGGAAAGTCTCACTAGTCAAATATTTTCCAGGCTACTCACCCCTCTCAAGTTGACTGTGCTCCCACAATCCCTCCCTTCCACTCTCTCTGTAGAAATCAGTGGAAAAAATATCCTCGGGTGAGGATTAAAAAAATAAAATAAAAAATACTTAATACAACTTTACATTTCTGAGATTACCACAGACATGAAAGGGCTATGGTGATGACTATGTCTTTACACAACCATGGCCTTACCTATCACTTGGGTCCTATTACTATAAAGCAACAAAATCAGGGATAAACTAATAGACTAAAATTATAAAATATTGAAATTTTTATAATGTGTTTTCAGTAACATTTTTTGGTTATTGTAACAGCAGATGAGATAAGCCTGACATGGCCCCTTTAAAATTCCTACTGTAATAGCCTGAAAATATAAAAATAAATTAATAGGGTCACAACTCTAAAAATAAAGTCAAAGATGACATGATCCCAAAGTCTCAGTGGTGAGCTACTACTCACTGCTTGTTAGATGGTATCAGATGAACAAGCACCTTCTAAATGAAACACAACATGCCTCATTCTCTGAACCAGAATAAGACCTGAAAGTCCAAAGATAACAGAGAGAGATTTTCATTCATACTCCTCATCAGGGTTTAACTCAGGCTTTTACTAAAATAAAATGAACAAATTAAAAAAAAAAACAAGAAACGTTGGTCATTCTCTAACTGTACAGGAACCATTTCTACATCTGCCTGTCCCAAGGCCTTCTAGTCCATTACTGCTCCTCCCCCACCAGCTCCTCTCTTCTCTTTCCACACAGATTAACACTCCGAGGGGGCAGCATTCAGAAGCACAGCCAGGTGGGAAGAAGAATACTGAGAGGATGCTGCTAGGAAGTACAGAGATCCTCCCTTCTCTGTTTTCCCATCTCTCCACAAGAAAAGGTACTTGTAGAAATACCCATCTTAGCAAACATCTATATATATAAAAGGCTAAGTGACCGAACAACTGAACCACCAAACGACCAGTCAACCGGTTGCTATGATGTGCACTGAACACCAGGGGGCAGACACTCAAAGCAGGAGGGCCGCTCAGTGAGCTTACCGCATGGTGGCAGCGGCAGGCACAGTGGGGTTGGGATAAGCGGAATAGCGCCTGCTGCTTCATGCACTACTACATCCCTTGGGGGATGTTGGACTGCCGGTTTCAGCCTGATCCCCGGATTGCGAGAGGGCACAGGCCAGGCTGCGAGACCCCACTGGTGCATGAATCCATGCACCGGGCCTCTAGTACTAAGCATAGAAACAAATGACTATTTTTGTGGTAAACTTTTACAACCTCAGTTTAAGTGTTCAAAAGAAATAGTTTTGGTCGATAATAAATTATGGTGCATGACTTATGATAGGAGATTATACCATCTTTGACAATCATGTTCTTGAAAATCTTAATGAATATGGGAAAGCTATCAGAATTTATGTTAAGTGAAAAAAACAGGCAGAAAATGTTAAAGGTTTAAAGTGTAATAGTGGTTATGCTTAAATTTTATTTGTATATATAAATATGTATGTACACACATACACATCAATAAAAGTATACCTATTCCACATTTATTATTCTTAACCTATCCTAGAAAACAGGGCATGAAGGGGCTATGCATAAAAACCAATGGGAAAAACTGTATTGTTTTATTTGTTTCTATTAATAAGTCCATCCAAAAATATGCTATCTAAAATTATATAAGAGCAAAAAACAAACAATGAAATAAAAAACTCTGAGGCTATTATTCTGCTTCCTATTTTCTCTCCTGATGCTTTTACAAACAAACTCCATGTTCTTCTAAGAGAAAAATACACACTAGTGAGCAGAGTGGTGAGATTATGACCAAAGTATACAGTTAACATTTTCTTTTGTTAGTATGAAAAAAAATGGGCACCTTACTGAAAATATGTATAAGCAATGTTGATTTTGAATAAATAGAAATATATACATTACATTTAGTCCATTTATGCTTAAGGTCATTACTAAGAGGTACTTATTTATTGCATTTTTTTTCTTTATGCCTATGTTTCTCTCTCTCTCTCTCTCTCTCTCTCTCTCTCTCTCTCTCTCTCTCTCTTCTTCTTCTTCTTCTTCTTATAACAGTCCCTTCAGCATTTCTTGTAATGCTGGTTTGGTGGTAATGAAAAAAAATTCCTTTAACATTTTTTTTTTTTGGTCTGGGAAGCTCTTCATTTCACCTTCCATTTTGAATGATTGCCTTGCTAGATAGAGTAGTCTTGATTTCAGATCCTTGCTTTTCACTATTCTGAATACTTCATGCCATTCCCTCCTGGCCTGTAGTGTTTCTGTTGAGAAATCAGCTGACAGTTTTCTGGGAGCTCTCTTGATGCTTTTAAGATTTTCTCTTTGTCTTCAACATTTGCCATTTTAATTATGATGTGTCTTGGTGTGGGTCTCTTTGTGTTTCTCTTGACTGGGACCCTCTGTGCTTCATGAACTTGTGTGACATTTTCCTTTACCAGGTTAGGAAAATTTTCTGTCATTATTTCTTCAAATAGGTTCTCTATCCCTTGCTCACTTTCTTCTCCCTCTGGTAACCCTGTGATGTGGTTATTGTTCCATTTCATGTTATCCAAATGTTCCCTTAAACTCTGCTCATGCTTTTTCAGTATTTTTTTTCTTTTTGCTGCTCAAATTGAGTGTTTATTTCTATCTTGTCTTCAAAATCACTGATATGATCCTCAGCTTCATCAAGCCAGCTTTTAATCTTTTTCAATGTATTCTTGATGTCAGTTATAGTATTCTCCATTTCTGCTTGGTTCTTATTCATGGTTTCTATGTACTTTTTCATGCTGATGTTGTTCCCACTAAGTTCCTTGTAATTTACCTAAGTTCCTTTTAATTCTTACTAAATTCCTTGAGCATATTTATAACCATTACTCTGAGCTCTGTCTGATAAATTGCTTACCTCCACCTCATTTAGGCCTTGTTCTGGAGATTCTTCCTTTTCTTTCATTTGGCAGTTGTTTCTTTGTTGCTCCAATTTAGTTATTTCTTTGTGTGTGTTTTCTATATATTAGACACATTAGCTATGACTCCTAGTCCTTGTGGGATTTTTTTTTTTGTAGTAAATGTTCTGTGGAACCCAGTTGTGTATTCTCCTTGGACTATTCAGCTGTATGCTCTAGGAGTGACACTTTTGTGGGTTGTCTGGGCTCTCTGTTGTAATTGGGTCTTGATTATTGTTGTCCTGTTGGTGGGTGGGATATTGTCTCAGCCTGGCTGACTGTGAGGCTCAGCCCCAACCATTGCATATGAGCTGTTGTGCAGGTGCTGACAGGGTAAAACCAAACCAAACAAAGCAAACAGGAACAAACCCAAACATACAAAAATACCAACAATAGCAAAAAACACATAAAAGAAAAGAGAATTAGGAAAGAGAAAAGACAAGAATAATAAACAAAAATAAAATAAAGAAAAAGATAATACTACTAATAAGATAAAAATAACACTAGACGAGAAAGGGGGTAGTAAAGAGATGTTGAAAGGAAAAAAGGGAGAGAAAAAAATAAAGAGTAGGAAAAGGAAAACAGTAAAAGGTATAGAAGAAAGAGAAAGAAAAATATTATGAAAAGGTAAAAATAGGAGAAAGTAAAAGAATAGAAAAAAAGAAAAAAATAGATTGAGAAAAGGAAGGAGGCAAGTAAGAAATATTAAAGACATGAGAGAAAAGCAGGAAAATAATAATAATACAAAATCAATAAAAAATAAAATATTAGGGGGAAAACAACAACCACCAAGTGAAGTTCATCTCAGCAGATTTAATGCCAACTTTTTTGTATGCTGATTTCAGGCCTCCTGGGAGGTACTTTTGTGCCAGTCAATGCCAGAAGTTGTCCAAGTTTGGCTCTCAGCATCCTGTTCAAAGCTTTAAGTGATACACAGCTTGCAGTTGCTTTCACTGGGCTTCAGAGGGTCTTAAGAACCCAAGATCTCAATAAAAATACAAAGGTACAAGGGAAATAGATTCAAAGTATAGCATTTTGAGAAGAAAGAAGAAAAATAAAGAAGAGACATAATATACAGCGTAATAAGATGATAACAAGCAAAAGCTTTTTTAAAAAGCCAAAAACAGAATACACAAAAGACTTGAACAGTGTGCCATTTCCTGGTCCTTAGGAGGCCCTTGTCCCTTGGTAATGGCCCATCTGTTTACCTTAGCTTTGTGGGTCAGCCTTTTCATGGAGAGTCTTGCATAGACCCTTCTTTGGAAAAAAATGATCTTTCTATTCAGAATTCAAATATTCTTCCCAATTTGTTGAAGAAAGTGTGCAGACTATACAAAACAATAGGTTCTATAAACCACAACTTAAAGTCTAAAATAGTGATTATTCAAGCTACAGTCACAACCCAGTTTCGGAATTGGCCTGTTAGCCATGTGTCTCCCACTGCGGAGTCACCATTGCCAGTGTTACCTTTCAATACCCTGGGCAGAAATAAGCATATGTCTTGAGAAACAGAGGTGCATATTGGAAAGATTATAATATTTGGAGACCCACGGATTGCTCAGCCACTTAATACCTGCAGGACCTTGAGAAGAGCATTCTGACCATCTCTTTTCTCATCTGGAAAGCCGAGTTAATAATTCCTTCTCTCCCTCCTCTCACAGGATGGGAAAATGTATGCAAACGCACTATGTCAATTAAAATGGCATAATTATTTCTCCTATAAACCTTTCTTAAAGATTGATGCAATATCCTTTTTATTTGTTTTAGGTGAGCATTAGGTGATTCTCTCTGACCCTTGTAAATTATTTCTCAATGGCAAAGCAGCATAAAAAATATCACATTCCTATGATGAGGGAACTGCTTTGCCAGCTTGATTCAGTGTGAGTCATTCGTTGCCTCACCCCTTTTGGATAGGACACATTCTTATTACTCAGTTCCAAAAGAAGGGGTTGAAAATAATTAAGTTTAACTATATGTTACATTAAAAGCTCTTCGGAATTTGTCAGTGAGCAATCGCAAATGCATTTTCTCACTATATTTTTAATCCCATTTCTATTCAATTTCCTGTTCTGGAGTACTCTGTGTAACATATAATCATTATCAATAATAAAATCAACCTGTATGTGGGATTTTTACTATTTATTACATACTTGATTATCTCTTTAACTGAACTGAAAAACTTAGGAGGTTAAGTTACTTGACCAAGATGACAGTTTAAAGATGTCAAAGGTGGAATTACTCTAAATTGTCAAAATTTTCGAATAACATTCCCTCTTTTTTTATATATGAAAAATTGTTTGGCCTTCAAAATTGCACTTCCTTCTTGGTAAAGTCAAGTTACTAATTGCTCCACAACCTAAGTATTTCAAAGTCAGTGTTTTTCAGATAATTATACTTCTACATTTAGACACAGACCTTCTCCCTTTGAAATTCTTACAATATACTCCTCCACCCCTCAACCTGTTTCTACAATAACTAAACTGTAAGGCAGTGGTTCTCAACCTTGGCTGCACATTAGAATCACCTGGGAATCTTTTTAAAATCCTGATTTCTGGGCCTCATCCTCAGGAAATTCTGTTTCTTTGTTATGGGGTGGGGCCACAACATTAGTAACAAAGAAACAGAATTTCCGGAGGATGAGGCCCAGAAATCAGGATTTTAAAAAGATTCCCAGGTGATTCTAATGTGCAGCCACGGTTGAGAACCACTGCTCTAAGGTATTTCTTCTGTCAACTCCTGCCATCTTCCTCCACACTTCCATTCACTGTAAGTGCACAATTCCTCTACCTCCTCTACTCCATTATCTTTCATCTCTGGTCTTGCTCAAACTAGAACAAGTCTACATGACCATGACCTGAATCACCTGAAAAGTTGGTATCACCTGGAAAAGTTGTCTTTTGGACCATAATCCCCACACTCAAGGCCATGGAAATAAAGATGTTTTTAAAAATGCTACTTGCTTGCTACGATGAGAACACCTTCTTCTCAGTAAATGGAAGTTTTATTATATATTTTGCCATTGGTTTCCTATCCAAAATACAAATCTGATAATATCTCACCCCTGCTTAGAGACCACTTTTGGCTTCCTACTTTTTTTTATTAGCTACTGTTTACATTACTTATAATAGCATACAGATTCCCCTTCCTATATTTTCCCACCATTCTTGAGTCCTCTCTTCCAGTATCATCTAATGTGTATCCATGTCCTAGCCACATAAAATTTTGTAGTCCTAAACAAGCTCAAACTTTCATAACTCTATGCCTGTATTTGTGTCATTAATCCTAGAATATTCTTTTCCTTTTTGGCATAGCAACCTCCCTATTCATTTTGAGAGCAAATATTCTTTTTGTAGCCTTTCCTGTATTACATGGGTAGTAGCATCTTTCTCTGTGCTCACAGAGCCTTTTGCTTATACCTTTATTATGGAACATATTACATTGTAGTACAACACCCTATTTAGATGTCTCTCTCCTCCATGGGGCAGTATGTTCAATTTATGCTTATTGAATGAATGACTAAAAGTGTTTTCCATTAGAAGTCATCAGCTCCAAATATAGGTGCCTTTTTAGGTTTAAAGAACTAAATGCACTAAGATAGACTCAGAATCATGAAAACATGCCCAAAGTCACAAAGAAAAATAAGAGCTCTTGGAATAAACTTCGGTAAAAGTTACTGCATACTATTTGCCACTATATTTTCATAAGGCAGGTGAAACTAGGATATGTTCTAAACAGTATAGTTTTAAAAGTGCCTGTAAAAAGATACATTATTTTAAAACGTTTTTCTTACTGGTTGTCAAAATGACTCAAACACCTACCATTAAATCACTTTTTATATTCCTACTGAAATGTATCTGAAAGGATTAGAGTGACGACAAGGAACTGAAACCAACTTAGGACAGAATAAGTTCTTGAGGGAATAGTCACAGGATAGGGATTTAAAAATATATATATATTTTATATATATATAGAGAGAGAGAGGAAGGGAGAGGGATAGAGAGCCAGAAACATCGATGAGAGAGAAACATCGATCAGCTGCCTCCTGCACGCCCCCCACTGGGGATGTGCCCCCAACCAAGGTACATGCCCTTGACCGGAATCGAACCTGGGACCTTTCAGCCCGCAGGCCGACGCTCTATCCACTGGGCCAAACTGGTCAGGGCAGGATAGGGATGTTTTGATAGAAAGTATAAGGGAAGAAACTATTCAGGATATGGATCTAGTGCTCCTGTGGGGAGAGTCCAGCGCGGCAGGCTCCAGGAGGCCAGAGAGAGCTGGCACTGAGGTTGGAAAGGGTTTGGTACTGATGCAGGAAGCAGTGCTGAAAGGAGAGGCAGAGAGACTGAGCAGGAGAGGGAGGAGCAGAGCTTGTCTGCTTCCTGTTGCTTCCTGTAGAGATGTCTTATCTCTTCAGCAATGTTGTCATATCAAAAGTGCTTAATTTAAACAGAATTTTAATATGCATTTACTTTCTCTGCATAGGTACTCATTTATCTGAATAACTCAGCACAATGCTTCTTTTATACATTTTTAACCTTTCCTGCTTGTTCCTGACTCCCTAGCAATAGAGTGCTCTTGCTGCAGCATGCATCATGGGAGGTGAGGCAGAAAGTTTCAAAGGGCTGTCACATGGGCCTCCTCCCTTCCACAATGTCTAGTCAGGTGCTAAGTTCTGTGGATTCTACATGTGTAATAGCATTTCGTGGCTGTAGGTTAGTTTGGGCTGTTCCTGAACTTCATAGAAATGGAATCATTAAGTGTGCTGAGACTTTGTGAGGCTGGCGGATATCACCTCCTTGGTGTAGTAACCAGCTGCACACTGCCATTAGAATACTCCCAGGACTTGGGAAAGCCTTTCGAAATTTAAAAGCTACATAGTTACAGTTCCATTTTGGCTCAGCGAGGGAGACCATCCAGAGATGGGAGGAGAGAATGTATACACAGACCCACGGTTGCCACCCAATCCCTGACCCTTACTCTACAACCTAAAATGGAACTGTGGAGATGCCAGATCTATATCTGGGTTAGCCTCCTATTTATACTACTGCAGTAAGTAATTAAGGCTTCCATTTTGTCTTGCTGCCTCAGTCAGCTGTTCTGACACCTGGAAGCTCCAAGCACTCCGACTCAGCTCAGTGCTTGATGGGCTCCTTACTACAATTTTATCCCTTTATTTTGTGAACAGCTTTTAAAAATACAGAAATTGAGAATAAAATAACCTTGCCAATTGCAACTCCACAAATTAATAAGTTTGTATAGCTTTGTTACTAATTTCCCATGGTTTTGCAATAAAACTTAAAACTTTACCTATATCAAGTAGAAGAAGCTTCCCAACTCCCCTGCAGAGTCCCACTGCCTCCTACCTTCTCCAGGGGCAAGTACAGAAATGAATCTGATGTATGCACATCCAGGATGTTTTTCTACTTTGGTCCCATTTATGTGTATCCATAAATACTACATAACCTTAATTGAATTTTAAAAATTGTATATGAGTGACAAATTGTGTATCAGCCTTTGCATTTCACAGGTGTGCCTTTATAGTGAGTTAAAGAAAACTGATGTAATTTACATCAAGGCAACGTTAAATCCAGATCTCTTTTCTATTATTCATTTTCCCTAGGCTCCCGTATCTCATTACTAAAACCAAGGAGAATTTAAAAAAAGTTGGCATTATCCCCAACAGGGTTACAAGGAATAAGGAGGCCTTACCCATGTTGGATGATCTCTCTTTGTGAAAAAGTGAGCATATAATTCCCCTGAAAACAGGACCTAGATAGATTTCCAGATCTGTGGCCTGGCTGGTGTGGCTCAGTCCCATGCCCTAGAAGGCCATAGGTTCAATTCCCCATCAGGGAACCTAGGTTGTGGATTTGAGGTTGGGAGGTAACTGATCAATGTTCCCCTTTCTCTCTTTTTTTCTCTTTTTTCCTCTCTCCCTCCCTCTGTAAAACCAAATAACATTTTAAAAAATTAAAATTAAGTAAATAAATAACTAACAAACAAAGGATCTGTTAGCTAGCGTGACATGCCAAACTCTGGCCTTCCACTTGGAGAATAACAGGATTTAGAAAAGGGAGTTTAAAATGCTCATTTAAGCCCTGACCGGTTTGGCTCAGTGGATAGAGCGTCGGCCTGCAGACTCAAGGGTCCCAGGTTCGATTCTGGTCAAGGGCATGTACCTTGGTTGTGGGCACATCCCCAGTAGGGGGTGTGCAGGAGGCGGCTGATAGATGTTTCTCTCTCATTGATGTTTCTAACTCTCTATCTCTCTCCCTTCCTCTCTGTAAAAAATCAATAAAATATATTTAAAAAAATGCTCATTTAAATATTTTGGACATTTTCTTAAAACTGGAAAGAAATGACAGAAGTGAGAAGGCCTTCTGTGATCCCCTATGCAGATTGATTTAATTTACCAAGCATTAAACTGAGACACAAAAAGATTTAGTGGCTTGTGCAAAGTCCAGCAGTTAGCCAAACCTGGACTATACTCAGGTCTTCTGATTCCTAGTCCATGCTCTTTATGCCAATTACTGATTACTAAACTGGCTCCGTGGAGGCATCCCAGGGGTTATTTGCAGGGTTCAAAGGAGAAGAGCATGTGTGTTAGTCTCTGGCCCCTGTATCTCCTTTCACTGAGGATGCCTCAACTTCCAGTAATTGTTGCCATCGTCTCACTATTTGTCTATGTAGGATGCAATGACTCTTTAAATGCATGTTGGCAACAGTTTCAAATGACCTATTATTTTTTTGATGTTTTCACCATTGCTTTCACATCATCAGCAAGATGCCATTATTTGTGCTAAGTTCATTTAATGGAGCCTCAAATATTCATCTGAATATTTAGATTTTACTGGGACAAGTTACTAAGTAGTATTACTATCACATTTGCATTCATTTACATATCATGTTAAAATAAGTAAAATGGAGGAATTTATAACATGGCTATTTTGGTCTAGTTAAAAATATGAAGCTTCTACATAATAATCATCTTGGAAATAATTGAACTCTATAGGACATACAGTTTTAAAATTCTCCTTTGGACTATTTTATCAAATAAGGTACATTAGTAAACATTATTGGTTGTCTATCTGAACAAAACTCCCTTCTTCATTACTAAAAGAACTCAGATATTATTCAAGGGCCTGTAGTATACTGTGTTTTTCAAAGATGAGTACATTGGTCTCTGGTCCAGCCTACACACTCTTTTTATAATGTGACTAGAGGCCCGGTGCATGAAAATTCATACACTGGAGGGGGGTCCCACAGCCTGGCCTGCCCCCTCTCATAGTCTGGGAGCCCTCAGGGGTGGGAGGCGACCCGGCAATCAGGGGAAGGAGATGCCCCATCACACCTCTGCTGCTGCCACTGCCGGCAGCACAAGTGTTGGTCAGCCCTGGTTACCTGAGCCTCGAGCAGCCCTGGGTGGCTGGGCAGCTGCCATCCGAGGCTTGCCTGCACCTTGGGCCAGCCCTGGGAAGCCGGGGGCTGAGGGGACTGGGGGACTCCTGAGGCAGGGGCCCTGGTGAGGCTGAGGGGACTGGCCGCCGCCATCTTGAGGCTGTGGGCACCGCCATCTTTGAGGGTGTGGCAGTCAATTAGCATAATCCCTCCTTATTGGCTGTGGGCGCCACCATCTTTGAGGGTAAGGCAGTCAATTAGCATATTCCCTCCTTATTGGCTGTGGTGCCGCCATCTTTGCAATAGCGTGAGAGTCAATTAGCATATGCCCTCTTTGTTAGATAGGATGTTTATATGCCTCCTTGTAACTACCTTGTCCAATAGAATATGCTTGAAGTGATTTTATGGGACTTGGAGGTTAGGTCATAAAAGTAATACAGCTTACACTGGCTCTCTTTTTCTTGGGACGTTTGCCCTTGGAATATTGTTACCATTTTTTAAGAAACCAGGCATCCACTTGTAAAGTCCAGGTGTAAATGTTTCAGACACACTTCTAGCCATTACAGTCTTCCAACCGATAGTGAGCATCAAGGATAGATGTATGAGTGAGAAGCCTTCAGGGAACTTCACCCCAAGCCTTAAGTCTTACATCAGAGGTTTCAGGCATCATGGAATTGAAAGAAACTTTCCTATTCAACCCTCTCAGAATTCTTTGTTTCTTATTATTTTTTATTTTTTTAAATGTATCTTTATTGTTGAAAGTATTATAGATGGCCCCCCATTTTTTCCCAGTGACCCCCTCCACCCCCAACCCACCCTTTCCAGGCCTTTGCCATACTATTGTCTGTGTCCATTGGCTGTGCATATACGCATATAAGTTCCCTGGTTAATCTCTCCCCACCCACCGACCTATGCCTTCCCTCTAAGATTCATCAGTCTGTTCCATGTTTCTATGTCTCTGGATCTATTTTGTTCATCAGTTTATTTTGTTCATTAGATTCCACATATGAGTGAGATCATGTGATACTTATCTTTTTTTGACTGGCTTATTTTGCTTAGTATAATACTCTTAGGTCCATCCATGTTGTCTCAAAGGGTAAGAGATCCTTCTTTTTTATAGCTGCATTGTATTCCATGGTGTACATTGTATTCCACTCAACTACTGATGGGCACTTGGGCTGTTTCCAGATCTTAGTTATTGTAAATTGTGCTTCTATGAACATAGGGGTGAATACATTCTTACTTATTGGTGCTTTGGGTTTCTAGGATACTTTCATAGACATTTTAATGATGTTGACTCTACCAATCAATGAAAACTGTATACTCCTCCATTTGTTTATATCTTCTTTGATCTCTTTTTCTAACATCCTATAGATTTTGGGTTGTTTTGTGTTCATTATCATTTGTTTCCAAAATCCTTTTGGGTTGTTCATTGATTTCATTGGTAACCCATTCATTGTTTAATAACATGTTATTTAGCCTCCATGTGTTTGGATGTTTTGGGGTGTTTATATTGTAGTTGATCTCTAGTTTCATGACATTGTGATCTGAGAATATGCTTGATATGATTCCAATCCTCTTGAATTTTTAGAGACTTATTGTGTGTCCTATCTTTGAGAATGTCTCATATCCACTTGAGGAGAATGTATATTCTAAAGTTTTGGGGTGAAATGATGTGTAAATGTCTACTACATTGATTTGATCTAGTGTGTCATATAAGGTCACAGTTTCCTTGTTGATATTTTGTCTAGAAGAGCTACCCAGTGATATCAGTGGGATGTTAAAATCCTCCTACTATGACCATATTGCTGTCAATCTCTCCATTTAAGTTATCCAGGAGGTTGTTTATATATATACTAGAGGCCTGGTGCACAAAAATTTGTGCACTTGCGGGGGTCCCTCAGCCTGGCCTGTGCCCTCTGGCAGGCTGGGACCCCTTGGGGGATGACCACCTGCTGGCTTAGGCCCACTCTCCAGGGGAACGGGCCTAAGCTGGCAGTCAGACATCCCTCTGGGAGCCCTTGGGGGATGTCCACTTGCCAGTGGGGAGCAGGCTTAAGCTGCAGTTGGACATCCTTAGCACTGCTGAGGAGACGAGAGAGGCTCCCACAACCACTGCTGTGCTGGCAGCCATCTGCCTGGCTTGTGGCTGAGCAGAGCTCCCCCTGTGGGAGTGCACTGACCACCGGGGACAGCTCCTGCATTGAGCGTCTGCCCCCTGGTGGTCAGTGTGTGTCATAGTGACCAGTCATTCCCAGTCGTTCTGCTGTTAGGGTCAGTTTGCATATTACCCTTTTATTATATAGGATAGAGGCCTGGTGCACGGGTGGGGGCCAGCTGGTTTGCCCTGAAGGGTGTTCCGGATCAGGGTGGAGGTCCCCACTGGGGTGCCTGGCCAGCCTGAGTGAGGGGCTGATGGCTGTTTGCAGGCTGGTCAAGCCCCCCAGTGGGGACCCTCACCCCATGAGGGTGGGGCCAGCCTGGGTGAGGGGCTGAGGGTCGTTTTCAGGCTGGCCACGACCCGCAGTGATCCAAGCTCCCAGACTCTCCTTTTTTTCTTTTCTTTTCTTGTTTCTGGGATTTATTTATCTTCTATAATTGAAACTTTGTAGCCTTGAGCGGAGCCGAGGGCTGGCCAGGGCAGGCGGGAAACTTGGCTTCCTCCATCGCCAGGGGCAACCCAAGCCTCCTGCTCGCTCCAGCTCCGTGGCTGCCGCCATCTTAGTTGGGTTAATTTGCATACTCGCTCCTGATTGGCTTGTGGGCATGGCTTGAGCGTAGCGGAGGGATGGTTAATTTGCATGTTTCTCTTTTATTATATAGGATATATATATATATTTGGATGTTCCTATAATTGGGTGCATAAATGTTTACCAGGGTTATATCCCCTTGTTGGATCAATCCTTTTAGTATTATGAAGTGGCCTTCATTGTCTCTTGTGATGGCCTTCATTTTGAAGTCTACTTTCTCAGATATGAGTATTGCTACTCCAGCTTTTGTTCATTTCCATTTGCATGGAAAATTTTTCTATTCCTTCACTTTCACCTTGTGTGAGTCTTGTTCTGAGGTGGGTCTCTTGTATACAGCATATATATGGGTTATGTTTCTTATCCATTCACCTATGTCTTTTGATTGGAGCATTTAATCCCTTTACATTTAAAATTATTATTTATAGGTACTTATTTGTTGCCATTTTTATCCTTTATGCCTGTGTTCCCCCTCTCTTTCTATTTCTTCTTTTTTACAACAGTCCCTTTAGCATTTCTTGCATTCTGGTTTGGTGGTAATAAATTCCTTTAGCCTTTTTATTTTTTGGACTGCAAAGCTCCTAATTTCATCTTCAATTTTGAATGATAGCCTTGCTAGCTTTGGTATAAAATCTTTGCTTTTCATTACCTTGTATACCTTATGCCACTCCCTTCTGGCCTGAAGTGTTTCTTTTGAGAAATCAGCTCACAGTCTAATGGGAGCTCCTTTGTAGGTAACTTTCTGTTTCTCTCTTGCAGCCTTTAAGATTATCTCTGTGTCTTTAACATTTGCCATTATGATGTGTTTGGTATGAGTCTTTATGGTTCATCTTGATTGGGATTCTCTGTTTCCAGGAGTTGTGTGACTTTTTTCTTTACCAGGTCAAAGAAGTTTCCTGTCATTATTTCTTCAAACAGGTTCTCTAGTTCTTGCTCAGATTCTACTCCTTCTGTTACCCCTATTATGTAGATGTTCTTACTTTGCATGTTATCCCAAAGCTCCTTTAAACTCTCCTCCTGCTTTTTAATTTTTTTCCCCAATTGCTGCTCAGAGTGAGTGTCTTTTTCTACCTTGTCTTCTAATTCACTGATTTGGTCCTCAGCTTCTTCTAGTCAACTACTGTTGAATCCTCCCAGGGTGTTCTTTATTTCAGCTATGCCATTCTTCATTTCCACTTGATTCTTAGCCATTGTTTCAACCTGTTTTTTCATGATGATGTAGTTCTCATTAGCTCCTTATAATTCTCATTAAGGTGCTAACAAATTGCTTACCTCCATTTCATTTAGTTCCTTTCCTGGTGATTCCTCCTTTCCTTTCCTTTGGGTGTTGCTTCTTTGTCTTCCCATTTCAGCAGCCTGGCAGTCAAGGGCACCCGTTGAGGTGGGCAGGTTCATGGGGGTAGGTCCCCGTGTCCAGGGTTGCTCTAGATCAGGGGTCCTCAAACTTTTTAAACAGGGGGCCAGTTCACTGTCCCTCAGACCGTTGGAGGGCCGGACTATAGTTTAAAAAAAACTATGAACAAATTTCTATGCACACTGCACATATCTTATTTTGAAGTAAAAAAACAAAACGGGAACAAATACAATATTTGTATTTGCATGTGGCCTGCAGGCCGTAGTTGGAGGACCCCTGCTCTAGATCATGTAACTATGTTTCTCACTTTGTGCTACCCGTTAGCAAGTTTCAAGTGAGATTTGTGGTCCATTTCTAGTCATTATAGAACCATAAAACCATATGTAATATATCTAAGGGGCTAACAAGTTGTAATTACTTTTTTCCTACTAAACAGCTGTTTTAATTTCTGAAATATTTTTATTATTTTGTTGGTCTTTAGATATCTCTCTAAACTTTTTTAAATAGCATTTTTGTGTGTGTTTTGTAATTTCTGGATTATTTGGTTAATTTTTTTTAAAGATTTCTGTAAGCCTTTTCAAATCTTTGGGGTTTTTTTTTTTTGTATGTCATAGATTTAAAATTAAATCAATCAGTTATCAGTATAGCTCTTTCATTGTTGCTTGATACACTTACATTTTGAGTGAAAAATCCCACTTATATTTTAAGACTGCATAACAATAAATAGTCCACACTGTTAACTTATTGCTTCACCAAAATGGAATAGGAATCTTCAAAAGTTACTGCCTCTTCATTTACATTTTAATGTTTATTTTGCTATTGTACTGTTGGGTTAAATTAGGGATATACCAATGGATACTTACTCCTTCAGCATGAGTTGTGGATCCATGTTCTGGAGGATAGTTTTTAAATATCCTCTGTATAACTATAACTTTAATAAAGTGTTGTAGCCCTGGCTAGTGTGGCTCAGTTGGTTGGGCATCCTCCCATGCACCAAAAGGTTGCTGGTTCAATTCCTAGTCAGGGCACATGCACAGGTTGTAGGCTCGATCCTTGGTAGGGGGCATGCCATATAGAGACAATCAAAATCTCATATCTCTCTCTCTCTCTCTCTCTCTCTCTCTCTCTCTCTCTCTCTCTCTCCCTTTTCCCTTGCCTCCTTCTCTTCCACCTTTCCGCTCTCTCTAAAAATCAATGGAAAAAAATATTCTCAGGTGAGATTTAAAAAACAAAGATAAAACTTTTTATACTAATTTAGAGTAAGAATATCTAGCCATAATAAAAGGGTTGGCTATATATATATATATATATATATATATATATATATATATATATCTCCACATTCTTGTCTGCTAGAGGTGATGTGTCATTTAAAGATCTAGGTCCTCAATAACGTCAATCATTCTGGGAAGAAGACCTTCTCACAGAGAGCAAAACTCAGTAGGAATGCCCTAGATAGCCACAGAGTTGACATCTGCCTTTGTTAGTCTTGGCTCTGAGGTTTTAAGCCATCATAAAAATGTAATAACATCATAAGATGGTGTCCACCACATGGAAGCTGGCCAGGGGTTAGGAAATAGGAAACTAGGCAAGGCTAAGATTGGGGTCCATTCTGGGGCCACAGGACTAAAGTGGTACATTTCTTAGAGCTAATGAGGATCAAAGCAAGTTAAGTTGGGAATTCAACATATTTAGAAAAAGGCAAAAGTACTTTGTTGGCTACTCTGTCACACCAGTTCATTTATTTTCTTGCATTCAATCATTTATTTGACAAATAGTTGAGTTTATGTGACAGGCACTGTGTTAGGCAAAGGGCAATATATTAGTAAATAACAAATGTAGTCCCTGAACTCATGGAGTTGAAACCAAATGAAGGAGAGACACTTAAGTAAGTAAGCAAATAGTATGAATTACAAATTATTATAAATGTGACTGAAGAAACAAACAGTATGCAAGAATAGGAAACAGCAGTGAGAGAGGTTACTAGGGGAAAGTAGGCCTCTTTAAATTGACATTTACAGTAAGGCTGGACAGAAATTGAGCTTCAGCCTTGTGGTGAGTCATAAACAATAATTCCAGGCAGAGCCCTGGCAGGTGTGGACCATACACTAAAGGGTTGCAGGTTCAATTCCTGGTCAAGGGCACCTACCTGGGTGACCGGTTCAATCCCTTCCCCTGGCTAGGGTGTGCATGGGAGGGCAGCTGGTCAATGTTTCTCTCTCACATCAATGTTTCTCTCTTTCTATGTCTCCCTCCTTCCTTCCTTCCCTATAACTCTCTCTAAAAATCAATGGAAAAATATCCCCCAGGGATGTTTAACAACAACAACAAAATAATAGTTCCAGGCAGAGATTATAGAATGTCTACGTTTTGCAGTTTGATGTGTTCTGAGGAACTGGGAAGCGATAAAACCCCCCACATAATTTCCTCCTAATACTAACATACTGAAGATCTTCCTTTAGTAAGGAAGATAAATTCCTTTCCCCATGCCAACTACACAGGTACTGATTCCACTTCCAGTTTTCTCCACTCTTAATAATGTAGAATCTGTTACAAAGACTAAGAGCCACATGTCCATAGATACTTAGATATCCACGATAAAGATTAGATTTTTTATTAATATTAAAATAGGACTAAATTGAATTTCAATATTGCTTCTACCTGCCTATAGACCATGTGCTTGGAAGTTCCCACCTCTTGGCCTTAGTTTGCACACTATACTTTTTGCAGGCCAGACCCCCAATATTGGGAAACTGCCAACTGAATAGGGAATCATGACCTAGCAGGGGCAGCGAAAACAAGCCGGCTTATTGCCAGTGTTTGGTAGACTACCAGAGTGGTCCCACCTTTACCCTTAGTCACAATGCCAGTATCAGAGCACTCTATAAATAGGGTTCTAAATTAGAGCATCACTCAGAGCTTCGGTTGGACCCCACACTTACCTGGGTTCACTTCATATGGGATCATCGATGTAAAGTGCCTGACATATGACAGGTGCTCAGTACATGGTAGTGCTCTCCCCTGTGGAAGGCTCTAGTGAGAGTAGTTTATTGTGGAAACACCCTGGTTATATATCTACTTTAATCTGTTCTGCAGTTAGCTTTGAAAATCATGACTGTTCTGCAGTTATATAAGCCTATCTCTGTCTTAGGGGGAATTTAAAATAGTCTTAGACTCAGGCATTCCTTCTTTGGGACCAGCCCTGGGCTCCATTGTCTCTTTGCAAGAAGCAGTAATAAGAGCTGGTAATCTTCCAGGGCAAAGGGTGTGTGATACAGCAGTGCCTGGGGTGAGTCAGCAGATTGGCTTTGGAGCTTGAAGCTTTACAAAATTCAGGGGCAAGTTCCTGGCACTTGGTGCAGAGAAAGACAATAGTTTGCAGCTCTGCAGGAGAGCCTCAAGTGTATGGAGAGCAGTGTCAGGAGACAAGACGGAAGGGAACACAGGGCCTGGTCTTGGAGTTTAAGTCCTGGCTCTGCTTTTTATCAGCTATGCAAGTTGGGCACTTTCTTTCACATTTGTCCTATTTTCTCAACACTAAAATGGGAACTATGATTTCCCCAGCCTACTCCACAGCATATTAGGAGATGGTATGAGGTAGTCTCGGGTACCCTCACCAGCGGGATCTTCAGCAAGTTCCCCTCCTCAGGCTGCTGGAGTGTGGAATTTTCATGTCTCTGAGTGCGCCCTGACCAGAGCTGCATTCCCAAGGCTCTTGCATGAGGGATACAACCCAGTCCACAGCAGTTTTCAGATTGTTTCCTCCAGGCTCTGCATATTCATTCAACAAACATTTCTAACCTGCCTGCTATCTGCCAGGCTGAGTTAAGTGCTGAATTAATTGCTGGAACTACACTGACAAAGAAAACATGACCTCACCCTAGTGCAAATTATGATTCATTTAGTAAGGGGGAGAGACAATAAATACATAAGCGCATGAATAAACATAATTTCAAATTATCATGAAGGAAATAAAACTAGTTTTAGTAGTAGAAAATAATGGAAGAAGAGGTTTTTTTCCCATTTTTTTTAAAAAAAGAGGTTTTTAGTAAGATGGTCAGTAAAGGTCCCTCTGAAGAAGTGGCATTTAAGCTAATACTTGGACACTGTTCCTCTCTAGTGGGACTGTGCAGTGTAATTCCCCGTGAGGAATCCCTATGTTGCCTGGTGCTAATCTCCCTTGTCCCCCACAAAGCAATTCACTTCCCAAACCTGCCTTTGACTTTCTCTGCTCTGAGCCATGGCCATGGGATTTCTCAAGCCCCATTTTTCAAGGGAGGTCTGTGTCCTTGTTCTTCCCTCTGCCCCTTTCTGGCTTCCACCTCCAATTAGAAATGATTTCCAAAAAGCACCCATCGATTTACGTGTGCAATAGATGGAAACCACTGTCTGCTGTATAACTTCAAGTCTTAAAGCACATTCCTTTCATTGTGAATATGGCCTGATGCCAAGCGCAGCTGGAGACCTCTAAGCAAACTGTTTTCAGAGGAATAAAATGTCCAAATGATTCCTGAATTAATTTGATCTCACACAGAAACCTAATTTTTTCTTCCATTCTTCTACCTTGCAGCAGTTTAATTTATATGCCAATAAGCTCTGATGTGCAATAACTGTAATTGTGAGCCATGTTCATTTATCAGTCATTTCACTCTATGTGTACCTCTCCAAGATTTAAATGCCTCCATCTGCCTCAATATAAGCCCAAACAGTTCTATGTGTCAGTAAAGGAAACTTCCAGAGAAATGAATCCACCAGCATTAGTGCTTCCATTCCAAACAAATAAGTAAAAACTTGATCATTTAATTATGATCGATCATCTTAAATAAATCACCATGTAAAGGTTATCTGTGTCACATTGTAGAGTAACTTAATAAGGGTCCTGTCTGACTTTTTTCAGGATGTGAAAGTGATAGGAATTCAATCTATGATTTTGTTTCTTACTTTTCTTCTGCCAAAAGGCATGGAATGCTCCCCAGGTGTTTTGAAAAAGTCAAAGTGGACCATCAAATTAAAAGCAAATATCATTCTAAAATCTAATGAAGGTCTCACACTAGTGCTTCCTTCCATATTTATCTTTAGCACATACAGAATGTAATTTTATAAAATACAGGTTTTTCAAGAAAATTCCAGCTCTTAGCAACCCCAATATGATTAAAGATTAAAGGCATAACTGCCACAGACCACAAGCTCAATTGTTACCCGGACTAGAATTCAAACAGGTCTCTCTCATGTTTTCCTCTGAGATCATGGTATTAATCCTCCCCAGGTTAATATAGAGCTAAAAAGAAAATTCAAAAATGTCTGATATACATATGCTGTTCATAAGAGACTTCACTTCAGATTGAAAGACACACAGATTGGATGTAAAGGGATGGAGAAAGTTATTTCAAGAAAATGGAAACAAAAAAGCTTGGGTAGCAATACTTATACCAGAAAAAATAGGCTTTAAAACAAAAGCTTAGGCATGCGCCAGCGCCAGCGCCCGGGCCGCCTGTGTGGGGGCGTCTGTAGGGCTCTTTCCTGGGTCTCAGCCACCTACGCCCACAGAGAGAGTCGGACTCACGCTACTGCCCCCACCCCCGCGGCGACCCCCGCTCCCGCTGAACCACTTTTCCCCCTTCTACACTCTCGGCCCCTCCCCCACCCCGCCCCTATCCCAGCGTGTCCCTGCCGCAGCAGCAGAAACCACACCGTCTGCATCCCCACATTCTCCACGCGGGACGCGCAGCCTTGCGACAAGTGTTCTTAAAGCAGAGATGAATAATACTGCAGCCAGCCCAATGTCTACTGCCACTTCAAGTAGTGGAAGAAGTACAGGAAAGTCTGCAAGCTTTGCCTCAGAATTGCAGAGTATGATGTTTTCTTTAGGTGATTCTAAGAAGCCTCTTCATGAAACAGCAGTTTTGGTAGAAGATGTGGTACACACTCAGTTAATTAATCTGTTACACCAAGCTGCTGAAGTTTCTCAGCTCCGGGGAGCAAGGGTAGTATCTCCTGAAGATCTTCTGTTTTTCATGCGCAAAGATAAGAAAAAACTTAGAAGACTGTTAAAATACATGTTTTTCCGAGACTACAAATCAAAGATTGTCAAAGGCATAGACGAGGATGATCTTCTTGAAGACAAAATGAGTGGCAGTAATAATGCACACAAAAGACAGAAAACCGCACAGGACTTTCTCAACTCTATTGACCAAACGGGAGAACTCTTGGCGATGTTTGAAGATGATGAAATTGATGAAGTTAAACAAGAAAGAATGGAGAGAGCAGAAAGACAAACTCGAATTATGGATTCAGCCTAATATGCAGAATTCTGTGAAAGTCGACAATTGAGTTTCTCCAAAAAAGCCTCCAAATTTCGAGACTGGTTGGACTGTAGCAGTATGGAGATAAAACCCAATGTTATCGCTATGGAAATTTTGGCATATTTAGCGTATGAAACTGTGGCACAGTTAGTGGATCTGGCTCTACTTGTGAGGCAGGACATGGGAACCAAGGCAGGAGACCCGTTCGGCCACGCCATTTCGGCCGCCTTCATTCAGTATCACAGCTCTGCCGAGGGATCTTGCATGAAGTCCTACCCAGACTCCCCTGAAAATACACCTCCTCCTACACCAACAGCTCCATCCTCTGGACCACAGCATGCAGGGAAAGCCACAGCAGGATCCCTCGGGAATGGGAATGCTGGACAAGACTCAGCAAAAACCAAGCGAAGGAAAAGAAAAAAGAGCACTGCACCTGTGGTGTTGAGGCTCACAGCGATGCCATCCAGCCCTGCCACATCAGAGAGGCCATTTGGCGCTACGGCCACAAGATTGGCCCCCTTTCCCCATTCATAGTACGTAATAACAGAGTTATAAAAAGTTATATTTATAATCTGAAAGAATTTTGATTTTCAAGTGGTCAAATGAAGAAGCAATGGAATTGTTGAAAGCAATTTGTGGTGACTGTAATTTTGTTGTATAAAAGTGGCATAATTCTCTTGGGAAATAAAAGTTAGTCATTTTTGTCTCTTTTAAAAAAAACAAACAAACAAAAAAAACAAAAGCTTAAACAAGAGATAAAGAAGGACCCAGCAATTCCACTTCTGGGTATTGAAGAAACCCAAACCACTAAATCAAAAAGACATAAGCATCCATATGTTATTGTAGCATTATTTACAATCGCCATCATCTAAGTGTCCATCATAAATGAATGGATAAAAAAGAAGTGGCACATATATACAATGAAATATGACCCAGTCATAAACAAGAATGAAATCCTGCCATCTTCAAAACCATGGATGGATTGGAGGGTATTGCGCTGAGTGAAATAAGTCACATTGAGGAATGCCAGATGATTTCACTTATATGAGGAATCTAAAAAAACCAAAATAAATGAACAAGCATAGCAGAAGCAGACTCATAGATACAGAGAACATTTTGATACTTGCCAAATGGGTGAGGGGTTGGGAGAAAGGTAAAAATATTGAAGGGACTAAGAAATACAAATTGATTGTTATAAAATAGTCACTGAGATGTAAAGTACAACATAAGGAATATAGTCAATAATCTACACGAATAAAAGACAAATATGCTAATTGACCATACCTTTGCTACACCCACCAGCCAATCAGAAGAGTATGCAAATTAACCCAACAAAGATGGTGGTTAATTTGCATACACAGGCACCCAGCGAAGACTGAAGACAGTGTAGAAGGAAGCCAAGCACTGCAGAAGGGAGCCAAGCGGTGGAGAAGGAAATGATCAGAGGTAGCAGAGACAGGAGCAGAGCTGAGGCAGCAGACATAGGAGGGAACGAGGAGGCAGAGAAGGGAGGGAGCAAGGTGGCGGGGATGAAAGGAAGCCAGGCGGCAGAGATGGGAGGGAGCCAGGCAGCAGAGACGGGAGGAATCGAGGTGGCGAGAAGGGAGCGAAGCCCGCCGGCTTCTCTCCCTTCTCCACTGCTTAGCTCCGGCCTCAGGAAGCCCTATTCTTGCAGGAATAGGCCTGAGGAAGCCCTATTCTTGCAGGAATCTTCCTATAACGGGCCTCTAGTCCTATATAATAAAAGCCTAATATGCAAATTGTCCCCTAGACTGGGAGTTTGACCGCTCGCTATGATGTGCACTGACCACCAGGGGGCAGCGTGGAACATGGTGGGTGTTGGCGATGAGGTGCTGGCAGCGGGCTGCAGTTGAGGCGCTGCCAGCCCCAATGGGCTCCCGGGTGAGCTGGGCCACAGCCGCCGGGACCACAGGGGCCGGTCGAGCTCCCCATGGGTTTGCTCAGGAGCTGGTCTGCGAGGCCGGCTGGGAGAGAGCAAACTGCGTGCCTGGCTTTCATGTAGTGCTGCTGGGTGGCCCAGAGGCCCAAACTGTGCCCTGGCCTGTGGTGTCTGGCCATGCGCACTGCATCTCCATGTGGGGACTCGGGTGCTGTGACTCAGGCAGAGGGGTTGCGTGGGGACCTGGGGGCCCAGGTGCTGCCCAGGGCCCAGAGGTCAGCCCTTCTATGACAGATGCTTGCACTGCTATAGCTGGCCAGGCCTAGGGACCACACCTGTGCACAAATTTCGTGCACCGGGGCTCTTGCATTGTAATAGCTATGTATGGTGTCAGATGGGTACTAGATTTATCAGGGTGATAACTTAGTAAGTCATATAATGTCTAATCACTGGATTGTGAATCTGAGACTAATATAATATTGTATGTCAACTATAATTAAAAAAATAGTGAAAATATTTTAAAAAATCAAGTGGGAAATAAAAACAATACAGTCCAAACTCCTTTGACTACCAAAACCTTCCATTACTCAGGCAATCTACTTCTGAAACCACCTCCTGAGCTCTTCCCCTTGCTCATCGTGCTCCAGGTCCCTGGTGTCTTCCCTTTCTTTTATAGACAATCAGTAACTAGACTGAAGGATGCTGCTGTCATAAGATTTACTACATGATGTGGGGAGAGGGGGACTTATGATTTTTCCCTTCACCCATGAGTGCATGCTAACAAGAAGGACTGTCCTTTCAGTGACCCTCTCTTATTTAAATGCTAAAAAGAAAACCCCTGAGGGAGATTTAACATGCTAATGAGACATGGAACACATGAAAAAGCATGTAGTTATACTGCACAAGCACCAGAGCTCCCACCATACTTCGATGTCATCTTCCCCACCTCAACTTCTGTAAAACTGTTCCCTGCCTTTTGTTTGGAGAGCAACATTTCTCTTTCTCCCTTTAAATGCTGTCTCCTTCAGGGCACGAGCTGTCTCTTGATTTCTATCTCAGAAGTGTCCAAGAACCTAGGATGGTTCGGTGTTAAATTTGCACCTGTTGTGCAAGAGATCTGGGTTCTTTCCTGGCCCATGCACCAGGCCCTCTATTGGTCTCCCGTGGTCTCTTTTTATCTCTATCCTGGGAGATGGCAAGAACTCAGAATGCCCGTTAACACTACCTCCTCAAAACAGTCTTCTAATGCTGCTTCTCTTGTTTTTTATTGTCAAAAACATCCATCAATATCTGAAATCCTGATGGGTTACTAGCTAACTTCATTTTCTGTCTCCTAGGCTAGATTATAAGATCTGTGAGCACAGGGGTCTTATCTCTCATTAACTACTATATCCTCAAAGAGTAAACAGATAACCAGCTCAGATCATAGAAAATAGATAAAAGCTAGGAACAAACAACATGAGAACAGGAAGGAACATCCTAGGTCAGTGATGGCAAACCTTTTGAGCTAGACGTGTCAGCATTTTGAAAAACCCTAACTTAACTCTGGTGCCGTGTCACATATAGAAATTTTTTGATATTTGCAACCATAGTAAAACAAAGATTTATATTTTTGATATTTATTTTATATATTTAAATGCCATTTAACAAAGAAAAATCAATCAAAAAAATGAGTTTGCATGTCACCTCTGACACGCGTGTCATAGGTTCGCCATCACTGTCCTAGGCTCACGAATGGCTGAGACTCCACATATCACCGTGGTACAAAGACACCCCAGGATGGCACAGCACCAGCTCTTCTGAATGGTGTGTGGGGGGGAGCATTTATTAGGAGACAGTGCAAAATGAATTGGAGCTTCTGACTATGGAACTGCAGATCCCAATGTAGTTCAGGGAAGGTAAATAGCCCTTTCATTGAATCTTAATGAACCTCTTCCAGACTCTTGAAATTGCAACTTATCATTTGTAAAATAAAATTCTCTCCAAGTTTTACTAACATCAGAAAATATTTAGGAAAAGATGAAGAAAAGGAAATTAAATATATCCAGGTTTATCAGCTTGTTGCTGAGTCAGACTTCAGGCTAAAATAAAAATGTAATAAAATTCAGATGCTTCTGCAATTCTGATTTATGCCAATCCCTGAGAATCCAACTGTATTCTTCTAAGTTTGAAATATCTTAGCCCCTAAAGGCTTCCTTAGGCCCCAAAAGAAAATCATCTCCAGTGCCCAGGGCCATCCCCAGGCCCTGCGGGCTTCCAGGGGTCCCTAAAGCTCCCAAGCAAATGAGTCACCGCTCTCCTGGCTCAATGTCTCGGTTGTAATGCCTTTTGACACAAACCGACAGCTCTGCAATCCACTACCTGATGACATTCCAACATCTTTAAAAAAGCAGAGGCTGTTTAAAGCAAGGCATCCCTATTTACCTCCCACACAGTCCCGGATTAAAAAAATGGTTTGCTGCCCAGGTGACAGATCGTGGGAGGGTTATTAGTCACTTATAATATCTGCTTCTGCCAAACTGCAACCTAAAATCTAGACACAGGAAGCCCAGATTTACAAACATTAGTCAGACAGTTGGGCACAAAGCTAACTCCAATGTTATGGAACCATCTACGGCTTTACTTTCAACACGTCACAGTAGTGATTCTCAACCTTGGGTGCCCATGAGAATCATCAGGGAGCTTTTAAAATGTCATTTCCCAGGCTCCACATCATACCAATTACATTAGTATCTCTGCGTAGGACTTAGATGTGAGTGATTATTATTATTATTATTATTATTATTATTATTGAGATGTGAGTCATTTTTAAAGCTCCTAGGTACTTCCAGTGTATCACCAAGTTTGAGGACCAATGAATTACAGAAAGATCTGTATTTGGAATCAAATGTGCCTTCTTGGCTTCCTTTAAAACTCTCTATATAATGAAAGATTGCATTTATACACCAACACACACACACACACACACACACACACACACACACAAATTGAATCTATGGTAAAAGAAGTTGGGATAGTAGTGGTTACTCTGGTGGGCAGGGAAGGTCATAACTGGAAGGTAACCGAGGGGAGTTTAGTGTGTGTGTGGGGGGGGTATTAACATTGTTTTTGTTGGTTATATAGGTGTGTTCAGTTTGTGAAAAGTAATCAAGCTGCAAATATAACACATCAAACAAAAGTAAAAACAAAACGAATAAAAATTCCTTCTATTTCTTTCCACCTTATACACCTTCTTCTTTCCTCCTAATTAATATCTTTAATGTTATTTCCAAAATGTTAAACTGGTCAAATATTAAATAAAGCTAAATTAAACATTGACTCCAGCAATGTTAAAAAAGTATTTTAACAAGATTTAGTGATATTGCTAATAATCAAATAGGTATTTCTTGATGACATATTTAAGAGGAAATGAAAAGGTCTCTTTTAGCATTATTGTTCAACAAAAAAGTGGGGCACTTTTTCCTCTCTCTTTCTTTTTTTAAATAGTACTTTACTCACAAAAAATTTAAATCTACATTATTCTTCTTCCTTTATTCTAAACTCCATGATGGCAGAAACCACCTTCTTCACTATTTTATTCACTTTGCTTAGCACAAAACGTATAGTATTTGCTTAATAAATATTTGTAGAGGGATGAAAGAATGAAAGGACAAATTAATGAATACCTGGAACAGAGTTCTCTCACCTCCTGTTTCGCAAACATGGTTGAATCTTTCCTATTATAAAATTACAATTCTATCTAAGTCGTTCCACTGACTGTTAATAGGTATGTTATGTTCTTTTTTCTCACAACCCTGCCCCCATATTTTGCTATCAGATGCATTTATAAATGCTGGTTTACACAAAGTTAAGCATGGCCTTTAAATACCAATCTGCATTTGAAGTCACCAGTAGGCATACACACTTAGCATGCAACATTTACCATTTACATTTATTTAACCACCATCTCCTGGGATTATTGTTTCACAGAACCCAGTTTGGGAAACATTAGCTTCCATCTAATTAAAGTTCCTTAACCTGATATTCAAGGACCCCGAGGGTCTGGCTGAATTCACCCTTTCCTTCTGGCTTTACTTATCTCAGTTCTACATACCAAATAAGCTTTGAATTCTCTTATCTCAGCCTCTTAACGCAGGTCATTTTCCTTAACTGGTATTATTTTCTTTACCTCTTTGCCTATCTCCACTCCAAGCTCAGACCACCCTAGCTTTACCAACCCCACATTTCTGACCTTCCCAGTCTTCAAAATTCCCTCTCTCCTAAACCCCTGCTGTTCCTGTCTGTACGATTCATTTGCAAATGATGAAATAATGCCAATGGATGAAATAATGTTTCTCATTGATAGTAACGTTACCCAACTGTAAAAATGTTTGTGTGCAATTTTGCCAACTTCCCATAAGCTCCACGAGCACCACTCTGCTCTCTCGTTATTTCTCCCCCAAATGATCTGGCACAGCGTCTTTTGCACAGTGATTGTTGAACATGAGTTAATAAATGTCTTTTCCCTTAGCTTCCCAGGAAGATAATCCTTATCTAACTAAAAGGATAAGTTCTTCCTCTCAAATGCCTCCAAATTCTTTTAAGCAGTCTTTCTTAAGTAGTTGGAAAAGCACCAATGATTTCCACTAACTTGAAAAGTCCTCAGAGTCCTTTACTTTAACCTTGTTAAACACCTGTATAAGTAGAAGTAAAATTAAGTCTGCTTCATTTGTTTGAATAAGATCTATCAGAGTCACGTGTAGTTAAACGCCTGCTGTGCAGTTGTAAGAACAGTGGTTGTATCTGAAAAGCATCTCTGTTTCTCATGGGTCCAAGACAGCGGTATTCCAAAGGATGCTTTATGGCAGTCGACGTTCAGAAGTGATTTGGGCGCGTATGGACATATGATAGCCAAGGCCTCTCAAAGTCTACCTCACTAACTGAAAATCACAGCAGGTCAGAAAGGCCAGAGCCCAATAGTCAAAAGAATACTTAAGGGGGATTAAAAGATTGAGGTTTGATTCCGGTCAAGGGCATGTACCTTGGTTGCGGGCACATCCCCAGTAGGGGGTGTGCAGGAGGCAGCTGATCGATGTTTCTCTCTCATCGATGTTTCTAACTCTCTATCCCTCTCCTTTCCTCTCTGTAAAAAATCAATAAAATATGTTTTAAAAATAAATAAATAAAAATAAAAAATAAAAGATTGAGGGGGAGAAATGTGTATAAAGGAAATACAGATAATACTAAGCTCCTGGACTATCTTTAAGTCAGTGGTCCTCACCTGGAAGTGGTTTTGTTGCCCAAAGGACATTTGGAGACATTTTTGGTTGACAGAACTGGAGCTAAGATATTACTGAGGCCAGGGTGCTGATACACATCCCACAATGCACAGGACAGCCCCACCACAACATGTCAATAGTGTGGAGTTGAGAAACCCCGCTCTCAGACAAATAATGGAAGCCAAGGAAGCATGGACATTCCTCAGCTGAACAAGAGAAGAAAAAAGGTTATTGTTTAAAAACATATTAGCAATTTTATAATGTAGATTACTAACAATTTTAAGGAATCTCCACTGTTTTCTGTGCTGATAGAGATAAAAGCCACAGAAACACTAAGAATCAGACTTGCTGTTTGGTTCTGGATAGAGCATCGGCCTCGGACCAAAGGGTTCCAGGTTCAATTCTGGTCAAGGGCACCTACCTTGGTGTCAGTCTCCTCCCTGACCCAGGCCCTGGTAAGTGTGTGTGCAAGAGGCAACCAATCGTTGTGTTTCTCTCACATCGATATTTTTCTCTGTCTTTCGCTCTCTCTTCCACTCTCCCTAAAAATCAATGGAAAATTATCCTCAGGTGAGGATTAAAAAAAGAAAGAATCAGACTTAGCATACAACTCATTATCATTTGGCAATTTCTCCTATTGTTGAATGATATAACAGCATACAATGTGTAAAATAAATATATTTAAACATCAGAAAAAAATAGCTTAAAATTATCTCAAAAAATAGCACAAGTGGTCGAGTTACTCATGAAATCTTGTTGGCTAAGTCAATAAATACACCTGAATAAACTGAATTTCATTCTCATATGCCTATGCATCTAAAAAAATACATGTATAAAAATACCTAAATGGTAAGATAATTTCCTTCTCTTTCCTTATCAATACTTTTTAAATTTTCTACAGTGAATCAATTCCCACCATTCACCTGTGGCTCCAGGCAACCACTACTTTCCATTACTGTATATTAGATTTGTCTTACCTAAGGGTTCATATAAATGAAATTATACAGTGTATACTCTTTTGAGTGGCAATATGCTCAGGTAGGTGAACATATAGGTTGTTTCCAGCTTTAGGCTCTTATGAATGAAAATAAATTATTCTTAAAATAAATAAAACTTATTTTGAAATAGTAAATTAGTCTTAAAGTAGTTATATTTTTAAACATAAAAGAGTACATATTCTTTAACCCACTCATAAGAAAACCATTTTGCCTAAGAAAAGGAACAAGATCGGGATGTCCACTTTCACCACTCTTACTCAACATAGTACTGGGAGTCTTAGCCACAGTGATCAGACAAGAGGAAAATATAAAAGGCATCCAAATTGGAAAGGAGGAAATAAAACTCTCATTATTCACAGATGACATGATATTGTACATAGAACACTCTAAATACCCACCAAAAAACTACTAGATATAAAAAATGAATTAGGCAATATAGCAGGACACAAAATTAACACCCAGAAATTGATGGCATTTACTAATATATACACCAATAATGAGTTCTCAGAAAGAAAAACTAAAAAAATATTCCATTTACCACTGCAACAAAAAATTAAGGTACTTAGGAATAAACTTATCCTAAGTAAAAGACTTGTACTCAGAATACTACAGACATTGGAAAAAAGAGATAGAAGAAGATATAAACAAGTAGAAGAATATACCGTGTTTATGGCTTGGTAGAATTAACATCACTAAAATGCCCATACTACCCAAAGCAATCTATAGATTCAATGCAATCCCTATTAAAATACCAATGACATATTTCACAGATCTAGAACAAACACTCCAAAAAGTTATATGGAACCAAAAAAGACCATGAATAGCCCCAGCAATCTTGAGAAAAAAACAAAATTGGAGGGATCACATTACCAGATATCAAGTTATACTACAAAGCCATTGTAATCAAAACAGCAAGGTATTGGCGCAAGAACAGACATATAGATCAGAGTAACAGAACAGATACCCCAGAAATTGACCCAAGCCATTACACTTAATTAATATTTGACAAAGGAGATAAGAACATACAATGGAATCAAGACGATGTAGCTCAGAAAATAGGACAAGTGCATGAGAAAGAAAGAAGAAAGAGAGAGAGAGAAAGAAAGAAAGAAAGAAAGAAAGAGAGAGAGAGAGGGAGGGAGGGAGGGAGGGAGGGAGGGAGGAAGGAAGGAAGGAAGGAAGGAAGGAAGGAAGGAAGGAAGGAAGGAAGGGAGGAAGGAAGGAAGGAACTAGACCACCAACTTACACCATACACAAGAATAAACTCTAAATGGATAAAAGACTTAAATGTAAGATGTGAAATCACAAAAATCCCAGAAGAAACCATAAGCAGTAAAATCTTAGACATATCTCATAGCAATATGTTTGTGGATACATCTTCTAGGGTAAGAGAAACAAAAGAGAAAATAAACAAATGGAACTACAATCAGTGATGGCAAATCTTTCGAGCTCGGCGTGTCAGCATTTTGAAAAACCCTAACTTAACTCTGGTGCCGTCACATATAGAAATTTTTTGATATTTGCAACCATAGTAAAACAAAGATTTATATTTTTGATATTTATTTTATATATTTAAATGCCATTTAACAAAGAAAAATCAACCACACCTCTGACACGCGTGTCATAGGTTCGCCATCACTGGACTACATCAAAATAAAAAGCTTTTGAGTTTCTGCATAGCAAAAGAAATCATAAACAAAATAAAAAGGGGGCCCACTATATGGGAGAACATATTTAGCAATGATACATCTAATAAAGGGTTAATATTGAAAATTACATATAAAAAACTCATACAACTTAACAAAAAGAAGACAAACTATCAAATTAAAAATGGACAAAGGACATAAATAGACACTTCTCCAAAGTGGACATACAGATGACCAAGAGACATATGAAAAAGTGCTCAAAGTCACTAATCATCCAAGAGATGCAAATGAAAATAACAATGAGGTATTACCTCACACCTGTCAGAATGGTTATCATCAACAAATCAACAAACCACAAGTGATGGCAAAGATATAGAGAAAAGGGAAACCATTAAAAAGTGAATTACTATTTGACCCTGTAACCCCACTATTAGGAATAAAGCCTAAGAAATCTGAAACACCAACCAGAAAGAATATATGCACTCCTATGTTAATAGCAGTGCAATTTATAATAGCTAAGGTCTGGAAACATCCTAACTGTCCATCAGTAGATGAGTGGAAAAAAAGCTGTGGTATATTTACACCATGGAATACTATGTGGAAGTAAAAAAGAAGGATCTCTTACCCTCTGAGACAGCATGGAGGGACCTGGAGTGTATTATGCTAAGCGAAATAAGCCAGTCAGAGAAAGACATCTCACTCATATGTGAAATCTAATGAACAAAATAAACTGATGAACAAAATATTTCCAGAGACATAGAACAGACTGTTCTATGTTTCAGAGGGAAGATGATGATGGGTAGGTGCATGGGTGGGAAAAAGATTAACCAAAGAACATATATGCACATATGTATAACCCTTGGACACAGACAATAGGGTGGTGAAGGCCTGGGGCGAGGCGGGTGTGTGTGAGTGGAGGCTAGAAGTGGTTAATGGGGGGGAGGGGGGAAGGGACATATGTAATTCTTACGACAATGAATATTTTTAAAAAAGAAAAAAAAAGAAGAAAGCTCTCAAGGTTGTCTCTTTTTTCAGTTCTGACTAAACAATCTAAATCTGAGCAAATTGTGACAAAATATACATTTCATCGCCTTGAGATTTAAATTATAAGTAATAGTATCAACATATAATTCGCTAGTCTAAATGGTTAACATTGTTTGAGTAATTTCCCAATACAGATACTGATTATCTGTGACAGATGAGGTCACTAAGAAATCAGAGCCTGCACCAGACACTGCAGGTACATCTACTCAAATCTATTATTTCACTCTTATTATCCACCTAACACGTTTAGTGAGATTCCTGAGTTAATAATGTGCTACCTGCTCTGTCTCCAGATGCTCTCCTAAAAGGTCAAGTAAAACAAAATAAAAAACAAACAGTAAAAAAGCCCCTTACCCAAACTACCCTTCAGAGTGGATTCAGTCAGAGAGCCCTTTTAAAAATAATTGTTTCAGAAGAGCAGCATGGGGCTTATCTGTATACTTGGCTAGCATCAATGGCACTGGATTACATAAAAGGGAGAGGGACTGAGTGAATACTGTGGAAGTCAGAGCAGAAAGGACAAAGGCAGAGCACAGGGCTTTCGCTGCAATTGTGCTGAAGTGGACCCCATACTAGGGGGCCTTTCAAAGTCCAGCTCTTCACTGCTGCTTGAACAAAGGCACCTATGATTCAACAACAAATACATCTCAACCTCTCTTATGGAAAGAGCTCTATGTCAATAACTTTTTAAAAAATCTACCAGGAAATATGGTTTCCTCATAAGTTGCAAGTCTGTAAATTAAAGTTTTTTGTAATCATTGTGATTTCACTCTTTGTAAATGATAATTTTTACTCAAATCTGATAAAGCATTTTAATTTTTTTAAGCCTCATCTGAGGATGTTTATTGATTTTTTAAAGAGGAAAGGAGAGAGAGAGAGAGAGAGAGAGAGAGAGAGAGAGAGAGGTCAATGTGTGAGAGAGAAACATCGATCAGTTGCCTCCTGTACGTGTCCCCACTGGGGATTGAACCTGCAACCTTTTGGTGTATGGGATGATACTCCAACCACCTGAGCCACCAGATCAGGGCATTTAAATATAAAAAACATAAAGGAGAATTTATAAAGTCTGTTATCTACAAATTTATTGTATTGAATAATATCATTAGTATCAAAACAGAAAAGGTTCATTTTTCATTGACAGGATAGGTTGAATTGTCTATCATTTTACAAGTCCAGTGAAATAAGCTCATTATGATGTTTTTATTCTCATCCTTTCATGAGAAATGTCTTGGTTTATTGTTCTAGCCTTTTCTTTTTTTTTTTTTTAATATATTTTATTGACTTTTTACAGAGAGGAAGGGAGAGAGATAGAGAGTTAGAAACATCGATGAGAGAGAAACATCGATCAGCTGCCTCCTGCACATCTCCCACTGGGGATGTGCCCGCAACCCAGGTACATGCCCTTGACCGGAATCGAACCTGGGACCTTTCAGTCCGCAGGCCGACGCTCTATCCACTGAGCCAAACCGGTTTCGGCAGTTCTAGCCTTTTCTTAGGTGTGGACAGTTTTCCCACTGAATGCTGAAAGAGCCTCGGCCATACGCAGATAAAGCATAATAAAAAAGTCTGTAATGATTTGGTTTACAGTATAAGAGTGCAAACATAAAACTATTTTCCACCCTAGCTGGTTTGGCTCAGTGGATAGAGCATTGGCTGGGACTGAAGGGTCCCTAATATTTTCCTTTCAAGCTAGTGTTTAATCCGAGATTAAAGAATGAGAAAGAGTGATGTAGGAACAACTCCTTCATTCCTTACAGGCCTCTCACAGTAAACAGCAAGTGTATATTTTAACAGTGATATAATAAAAAAATAGTACTACTGTGACAGAATAAAAATATAGCACCACTGAAAAAGCTAGCAATGGTGAAGAAAAGTCAGGAAACAAGGGGTAGTTTTTGTAGAAGAAATTCACATGAAATGTGTTAAATGCATTTTTGATCCATCATGTAATGGTAAGCTAGTTATTAAATAGAATGTTTTCAGTGATATAAAGAACAAATATACATTTAGGAAGAGAAGATAATGAAATTGTCAACAAGTTTTCCTTATAACAGAATTATAAGTAAAATTATCTTTCCACTTATCTTCAATTCCTAACTTTTCTGAAAACAAACTTTTCTATTTAAAAAACACTACAATCACATTAATAATTAGAGAATAAATTTGAATACTTTATGGATCTAGAAAGAACCCATATGAATTACAGTGAGTGATAAATGATCATTTATCTCAATGGTTTTGAGAAATGTATATTAATTTGGAGAGAATTATTAGTCAACGTTTAATAAGGCTAAGTGGCGGGAACAAATAAACTCTGAAATCCCAGTGACTGAAAGCCTGTATCTCACTCTTTATAAAGTCCAATGAGAGAGAGGAGATACACTGGCTCTTAATCCATTTCACAAATCATTGTGCATATTTCATTGTAAGATCTACTCATATGGCTTTCAAACTTACTGCAAGGCAGACTGGGAAATGCAGAGAAACACAAGTGTTTGGTTGACAATAATCTCTGCTATCCTGGTTTATAGGAAAACTAGTCATGATAATTTTTGGTACAGACAGTGCATATATTATACATATACATTTTGAAAATTTACCTGGAATTTCACAAAACTCAAATCTATGTTTTTGCCTTTCTTTGGTTTACAAAGTTTCTAAAATGAACGTTTATTTTCCAAATTGATGGATATTTAGTATTTAGGATCTTTCCCACAAATTTTCACTATGAACATTCTTAAACATGTCTGCTGATAAACAAGTGTGAGTCTTTCTAGTACGGAGTACATATTTAGAAAAACTATTTTGGGGTTGTATTTTTATATATATGAAAATGTATATGTATTTTTTATTTGTATAAATGCTGCCAATTTGCATTTCAAAGTGGCTGTGTATACACATGCAAGAAGAATTTTGGTTTTGGTTCCCACATATCCCCAGAGCTTATGGATATGAAATGATATATCCATTTTAATTTGCATTTCCTTAATTGCACCTAAGATTGAGCATCTCTATATGAGTATATTGCCAACTGGGTTTCCTCTTTCATAAATTTTCCTTTGGTATACTTTTCTTTGTCTATATGTATTCCTTTACACAGAAGTTACAAATTTTGATAATAAAAATTTGCTTTTAGCCCTAACTGGTTTGGCTCAGTGGATAGAGCGTCGGCCTGCGGACTGAAAGGTCCCAGGTTCAATTCTGTTCAAGGGTATGTACCTTGGTTGCGGGCACATCCCCATAGGTTTGCAGGAGGCAGCTGATAGATGTTTCTCTCTCATCAATGTTTCTAACTCTCTATCTCTCTCCCTTCCTCTCTGTAAAAAATCAATAAAATATATTTTAAAAAAATTTGCTTTTATGATTTTTGCTTTTTGTTTACTAGTCAAGAAATCTTTTCAAGATCACAAAGGCAGTCCTCCATATTTTCTCCTAATAGTTTAATTTTTTAAAATTGATTTCAGAGAGGAAGAAAGAAATAGAAACTTAATGATGAGAGAAAATCATTGATCAGCTGCTTCCTGATGCCCCCCACCTGGGGATCAAGTCCGAAACCTGGGCATGTGCCCTGACCAGGAATTTAATAATGACCTTCTGGTTCATAGGTCAACACTCAACCACTGAGCCACACAGGCCAGGCCTAATAGTTTAATTTTTATTTTCATATTTATATCTCTATCTTATCTAAAATGCATCTGTGTGTGCATGTGGTGTGAGGTAAGTATCTGATTTTATTTTCTCTGTATAGCAGTCCTTGTCTTAATAGCATTCACTGAAGACTCTTTCCTTTCCTCACTGTTTTATATTAAGTTTTCAGATAGGTGTGAGGTGGGGACAAGTGAAGAAAGAGAAGGTGATTGAAGGGAGGACAGTAGCTTAAGAAAGTCTTCCCTGGGAACTTGAGAAAGATAATGAGAAGTTAAAAAGGTGAAAAGGGTGGGGTGCAGACAGAGGTGGAATGTAAGGGGTGACCAAGGATGGATTCAAAGAGGCAGTCTGGTGCGGAATCCTTCTCTTCTTTGAAAACTTAGTACCTTATTTCAGTGCTTCATAATGTATATGAATTCAATTTGTAAGTGGCTTGTCAGAATGTCTTCTTAAATCTTTAAAAATTTCTATCATCACTCTATACAGCATGAAACTTTCCCATGGCCATCTATTAGTGATTACAAAGAAAATTAGAAGCATGGAATGTGAATAGAAATAGAGGTAATGGCTAAATACATATGATGATAACCACCACTGGCCAAATGTCAGTCCTATCCCTAGTTCTTGTAAAATTTCCAGTTAAATATGAAGTTTCCTTAGACAAACTTCTTTTCCCATTTGAGACATCTCTAATTTCTAGATAGGCAGACATTTCAGTAGGCATTTATCTTATTTTAGAAAAATCACTTGGAAGAAACATTTTGTTTCATTATTTCCCTTATGGCTATGATATAAGGGGCAACAAAAGTTTCTGTCTCCTTTTCTCTTCTGACTTCAAATAAATTCTAAACATTTTGTTTTATTCTGAAAATAGCAATTTGTATCAATATTATCCTATATAATAAAGAGGTAATATGCAAATTAGCCCCCACACCCTCACAAGATGGCTGCTTATAACCAGGCCGGCAGGGGGGTTAGTAAGGGATGACCAAATGACTGAACAAGCAGGCTGTGTGGGGCAACCAGGCCGGCGGGAGGGGGGGCGGGCATGAGGGGCAACCAGGCTGGAAGAGGGGGGCAGTTGGGGATGACCAGGCTGGCAAGGGGGGGCAGTAAGAGGCGACCAGTCCAGCAGGGTGGCAGTTAGGGGGGACCAGGCCAGCAGGGGGGCAGTAAGGGATGACCAGGCTGGCAGGGGTATCAGGCTGGCACGCAGAGGCAGTGAGGGGCGATGAGGCCGGCATGCAGAGGCAGTTAGGGGTGATCAGGCTGGCGCAGGGGACACAGTTAGGGGTGACCAGGCAGGCAGGCAGGTGGGCGATTAGGAGCCAGAAGTCCAGGATTGTGAGAGGGATGTCCAACTGCCAGTTTAGGCCCGATTCCTGGGATAAGGCCTAAACCAGCAGTCAGATATCAACTGAGGGGTCCCGGATTGGAGAGGGTGCGGGCTGGGCTGAGGGGACAGCTCTCCCCCCCGCCCCCGTGCACAAATTTCATGCACCCGGCCTCTAGTCTTTCTTATAAAAGTCTTCATAGCAAAGGATAAAACTTAAAATAAAACTATAGCCCCCCCCCCCCAGTCCCCTAGTTTTAACACTATAATTAGTGTGCCTACACAATGGCTTAAAATAACTTCCAAAGGTTTTTGAGCCACTGAAATTAGTGCACCCTAAAAGGAATTGAGCTGTCACTAGAAAAACCCATTTAAGAAAATCCATCTTAGGTGATTCCCTCTTCAATAGTTATCCAATAACCCCATCAATTCTTCAGGACTTTCCTGTGTGAATCACATTTATTACATAATTATTTTCCAAGCAGGTGAAAGAAACAAGAAGGAAGAGCTATATAAAGATTATAATTAATAATTGTAATTAGAGTGTCTCAGATTTGTGGTTTCCATTTAAAGGAGGGTCAAAGAAAGGATTTCTAATTAAAGGAGGGTCAAAGAAAGGATTTCTAAAATACCAGAAGGGCGGAGCCCTCTTCCCTCCCTTTCTCTTTTTCTCCTTCCTTCTTCACCTCCTTGAACTTCAGGACTCTGAATGCTGACTCCATCTCCTAATGTTTTTAGGATGTAGCCATAAGGTATTGTTTTCGCAGAACTAAATCATGGGCTCATTTCTCTCAAATACAAAGGTGCAGAAATAAAATATATCTTCCTAGGGAAGAACTGAGAAGACACCTAGAAATAGATGAGCCACTTTCTCAAAGCCAAAATTTCCAAGGTGAAAATAATGCCATTTAAACATTACCTAAAAATTATACAGTTTGCCAAAGTTCAGCATTTAACTTTTAATTTCAAAATTCTGTTTAAACAGAGTAGGACAAGAAGGTGGAATAAAATGGCAAAAGATTGACCAGGTGAAGGGAAAAAATTCAAGCACTACTCAGTGTTGTCACAAGCTTCCCAAAAGCCTGAGCTATTAAACATTTAATCCATTTTTAGCTTAAAATTGTATCCCAGCTCATGTCACAGATCAATCCATTTTTGCTAATTTTTTGCGCAAATGGCAACGTTCAGTAAAATTACGATAACTTTAGTTTACGTATTTATACGTTACCCGCATTCTACCGCTAGTCTATAAAAAACGTATTAATACGTGTCCCGCACTCTACTACACTGGTAGAACGTATAAATACGTAAAACGTATAAATATGTTTCCCGCATACAATGTGTTAAACATTTAATCCATTTTTAGCTTAAAATTGTATCCCAGCTCATGTCACAGATCAATTCAGTCTTAGTTCCGAAGATCTGTACTATCTGTCCACATAGATCAGAATCTCTATATATAAAGAGCCAGTGTCCATAACATCCAAAATGACCAAAGGCTCGACGGAATGCCAGGCTGCGCACGCAGCATGCAGAGCAGGCTGAACTGCTGACCTCTCAGAGAGAGAGAGGGGCAGGGATTTGCAGTGGGGACTTGTGTGAGGCTGCCTCATGGCACCCCACATCCCTCCCTGACTGACCACTGCGACCACAAGACAGCAAGGGCCGCCTTTAGGCTGCAGCCCCAGATCCCTCACCCCCACCCCCAGCCTGAGAGTGCGGCACCGGGCAGGGGCACCTGGGGGTCTGGGAATGTGGCGCAACAGGCCAGCACGGCAGCGTGGAGGCGGGCTGTGTTTACACTGCCAAGTTCCCTGCCTCTGCCCCGGCCCATGCATCCCTCCTCCCTCCCCTGGGTGGCCAAGCTCCTATTTATGTGCTTGCCGGGCAGGCCAAACTGCACCTGAGAGTGAGCTATGGTGATCAGGATGGCCACTTCCTGGGATGGGACTGCTGGGCCACAGTGATTCATGAGGGCAACGAGGCCCGCAGGCACGCGCAGCCCTTGGGTGGCGGGGGGCAGTCAGCCAAGCCAAGTCTGGCTTCTGTGGGGCCAGTGGGAGCCCGAGCCACCCCCAGCCCCCACAGGTCCTGGGTCAGATGGTGCTCAGCAGTGAGTGTTGTTTCCATGCACGGTACCCGGGGCTGCGCAAGCTGCTGCGACCTTGTCCCACACTTCAGGGAGGGGGAGGAGGCTTTTTGGCCACCAGTGCCCTAGACCGCACTGCCCACGCCATCTGCCTGCCAGCCAGCCCACCACTCACAGCCCCTCCCCATGGCCGGCCCCACCCCCAATTGGTGCCCCCACCCCAATTGGGGGCAGGGCCCACTGACCAATCACCCACGGCCCCTCCCCCAGCTGGCCTGCCATGATTGGACCCCAATCAGGGCAGGCCAGCTAGCCAAGCTTCTGCAGTCTCCTCCTCCCAAAAGGCCCGAATTCATGCACTGGGCCTCTAGTATTTTTTTAAATTGTGTGTTTTCTTCATTTTACAGAAATTATAAAATACAATAATATCAGCTTTTAGATAAATATATGACTAAAATAGACATTAACTGACATACCACTCTGATATATTCTAGAAAAGCAATATGTTCTTTCTCCTAAAAGTTCACATTGACCTTTCTAATTTCGGCTACAGTCTAAATCAGTGATGGCAAACCTACGACACGCATGTCAGAGGTGACACGTGAACTCATTTTTTTGGTTGATTTTTCTTTGTTAAATGGCATTTAAATATATCAAATAAATATCAAAAGTATAAGTCTTTATTTTACTATGGTTGCAAATATCAAAAAATTTCTATATGTGACACGGCACCAGAGTTAAGTTAGGGTTTTTCAAAATGCTGACACGCCGAGCTCAAAAGGTTCACCATCACTGGTCTAAATGCTTCCTTCAGTCAGGCTTTTACCAGGGTCTGAGTATTCTGAGGTTCAGTTTTTATTAACATGATTCCATAAAGTATTATGCCTTTATATTTTTCCTCTTTTGCTATTTTCTTTAAGTAAGACATCTGCTTTATTGAATTGTGACGCTTTAATGACATTATGTAGCCTCTGACATTGAAGGTATAATTTGGCATGTCAAAACATCATCTTCTTGTCATTTATAAAAGAATACTTGCTACCATATTAAATAGTAAAAAACTATTTCTAAATCTTCTACAATACCCTCCCCCCTAATAGCTTTGAAGAATAAACTATTTTTCAGGAGACATAGCTACTTCCTACTCTACAAATTATTTTGCTATTTGCAATTATTTTCTTAATTACCTATAAGTTTCTTTATATATTCTTATGTCAAATTGTTCATGTGTAAGACCACAGAGATTAATAGGATGCTAATATAAATGCCTGACAATTCTGAAACTATTTCCCAAAGACTATGAAAGTTCTCTAAAATCACATGCTCACGTAAAATACATATAATCTAAAGCATAAATTTATTAGCCTTTTTATTAACTCAAAATTACTTACCAAACTTCAGAAATAACTAATACTTATGTGTCTTGGACCTTGGAAGGATAATTCAAGATAAAGTTTTATAATTGGGGAGAAATAGTAACCATTGAAAGAGATTCAGTTCCTGCCATGTTTTTCCCATCGGCAAAGACATTAACCCACAAACCCTAGCAAGGGAACTGGAAATGAACTGATACTTTACCCATTTCGTATTTTTTTTACTAGAGAGCTAAAACACACTAGCTATGACATTGCTGCAGAGGTACAATTTTTTTGTCGTTCTACTCAAACCATCTGACTGTCAAATTCTCTATCACTGCCAGGCAGCAGCTCCTTATTTGTTCTTGTGAAAGCATTCTCAGGATAAGTTATTATGTTCTTAGTCTACTGCCAAATTATGACATTTCTGCCTCCACATCATCGCTGAATCAGTCTCCATGTGGTTTCATTAGAAATTCTCTGCAAGTGTAGTGGTTCATTCTCACTTTAATGTCATAATTGTTTTAATTTATCTTAATTGTTGAAAGCATTACAGATGTCCCCCTTTTCCCCCATTGGTCCCATGTACCTGCCTCTCACCTCCCCACCCTAAGCCTTCACCAGACTATTGTCTGTGTCCATGAGTTATTAATGTCATAATTTTTTAGTTAACCTCTTCCTGTTTACTCTAAAATAATAATTCCTTTCGCTTCCTTTGACTGAAAAGTTAATATTTGAGCAAAGATTTAAAGAAAATGAGGGAGTTAGCATGGAGATATGTGGGTTAAGAATGCTTCAAAAAGAGGAAACAACCAATGGCAAGGTGTAGGGTAGACATATTGCAGGCCTGCTCAAGGAAGAGCAACAAAGCCAGTATTACTGTGACTGAAAGAGAGGGGCAGAGAGCAGTGGAGTTTGAGGTAAAGAGGGGCCAAGGTCATGTAAGACTATGTAGGCTATTATTCAAGTCTCATTATTGGCCTAGATTCCTTTCTACCTCCCCATAAGGAAATTAGAGAAAAAGGCAGAGATCTAGAAACAGAGAGAGACAAAAAGATAAAAACAGATATATGGCTATTCATTTATATATGTACTAGAGGCCCAGTGGACGAAATTCGTGCATGGAGTGGGGTGTCTCTCAGTCCAGCCTGCACCCTCTCCAATCCAGGACCCCTCAGGGGATGTCTGACTGCCAGTTTAGGCCCAATCTTAAACCAGCAGTCGGACATCCCTCTTGCAACTGGGACCACTGGCTCCTAACTGCTCACTTGCCTGCCTGCTTGTTCCTAACCTGCCTGCCTGCTGGATCGCCCATAACCACCTCTGCCTGCCTGCCTATCACCCCTAACTGCTCCCCTGCCTGCCTGATCACCCCTAACCATCTCTGCCTTGGCCCCCACACTGGGACCCAGGCTTCCCTCCTCCAGCCGGCCATAGGAAACTGGGACCTAGGCTTCCCTTCCTCTGGCCAGCCTCAGGCACCCGGGACCCCAGGCTGGGTTCGCCCGGGCCCTGGCTTTGTCAGGAAGGACGTCTGGTCTATCTGGTCTAATTAGCATTTTACCCTTTTATTAGTATAGATATGTGCATGCAATTGCTTTAGTTAGAATTCTATTAAAATTCAACACATTTTTAAAAATATATTTTTATTGATTTTACAGAGAAAGGGAGAGGGAGAGAGAAAGAAAGAACCATCAATGATGACAGAGAATCATTGATCGGCTGCCTCCTGCATGCCCCCTACTGGGGATCGAGTGTGCAACCCAGGCATGTGCCCTTAACTGGTATCAAACTTAGGCCCCTTCAGACCACAGACTGATGCTCTATCCACTGAGGCAAACTGGCTAGGGCAAATTCAACATATTTTTAATGTGCAATGATGGAAATAATAATCAGACATGGCCAAGCTCTTGAAAGGATTATAATAAAAATTATTATAGCTGAAATATAAAGAATTTTTAAAAGGTATAAACATCCATAATTAATAATACAAGGGAAGCCCTGGCCAGGTAGCTCAGTTGGTTAGAATGCTGTCCCAATATGCCAAGGTTGTGGGTTGGATCTCCAGTCAGGGCACATGCAAGAATCAATCAATGAAGGCATAAATAATTGGAACAACAAAGTGATGTTTCTCTCTCTCTCCCTCCCCCCCTCTCCCCCTTCCTCTCTAAAGTAAATTTAAAAATTAAAAGATAATAATACAAGAGAAGAACCACATGCTCTATGTTAATGTAGAAAGAATGTCTGAAAATATGTATTTATATATACAAAAAATATTTGTTTAATATCCACTATGTGCCAGGCACTAATCCAGATGCTGAAACACAGGTTTGAACTCAAAATATAATGGGGGTATATAGGAAATAAGAAATAAATGTGTGTAAGAAATAAAGATTACAAAAGTTATATGGTATGTGTAAAGTGATAAATTTTATCCAAAAATAAAATTTCCCAGGATGAAAACCATCAGAAGTACTATGAGTAGGGTAAGCTGCAATTTAAACAATGTAAATGTCACTGAGAAGATGATATTTCAGCAAAGACATGAAGAAAGTGAGGAAGTTTTCACATAGATAATGGGAAGAGTGAGTTTTAGGCAAAGGAAAAAGTCAGTGTAAGGGCTTTCAGATGGGAGTCTGCCTGGCCTGTTTAAGAACGTAAAGATCCCTGTATTCCCGAAAAACAGTGAGCAGAGAGAAGAGATTCAGTGAGCAGACCATGTACATCTTTTAGGCCTTTATGTTTTATTCTGAATGAAATGGGGAGCCATTGCTGGTTTTGAGCAGGAGGAATAGTAGCTGATTTAGGTTTAAAAAGAGATTTATGGCTTCTGTGTCGAGAATAGACTAGGAGACCAAGAGTGGAAAACAAGGAATCTAGTTAGGTTATTAATAAATAAATGCTCAGTGATGGTGACTCAGGCCATGGTGACAACAGTGGAAGTGGTATGAAATGTTTCGGTCTGGAGATGTTTTTAAGGTAAAACCTACAGGATTCTATGATGAATTAAATGTGAGATGTGAGAGATAGAAGAAAGAAAAGAATGATTCCAAGGTTTTTGTCTTGAGCAAATGGAAAGATGGAGTTGCTCCCAACTGAATGGGGCATTCTTCTGGTAGTGCAGGTTTGGTGGTGGTGATGGGATTAGGAGTTAAGATTTGGATTTATTAAGTTTGTAATATCTATAAGATGGCAAAGTAGAAATATTGAATAGGAAGATACAGTGGGGCCTTGACTTACAAGTTTAATTCGTTCCGTGACGGAGCTCGTAACTCAAATTATGCGTATGTCAAATCTTAAAGTGAACGAGTGAGACATGTGATGCTGGGCTGATGTTGTGGCGTTCACTGTGACGTTCACTGCACCAACTAGCGGTGGGGTATCTGAAGCTGGCTCGTAACCCAAATTTTAGCTCGCAACTCAAAGCAAAAATCGGCCGAGAGACAGCTCTCGAAAAACTCGTTAGTGGGGACACTCGTAGGTCAAGGCCCCACTGTATACAAATCTGGAATTCAGGAAAACAATTTGAGCTGGAGCTATTAATTAAAGTGTAGAAAGTACTAGTATTTTCTATATAATAAAAGGCTAATATGCAAATAGACCGAACGGCCAAACAACCGGTCACTATGATGTGCGCTGACCACCAGGGGGCATGTGAGGAACACAGCAGGCATTGGCTGAGGTGGGATGGTGGAGCAGGTGGGGGGGGGGCGCCAGACCAAGCCAGACAGCTGGTCACTGTCATTGGGGTGAGCCTCTGGTGGTTATTGAAAATTCTTTGCTCCCACCTGGTGCTCGCACCTGCTGCCAGTGCTGGCCCCGCTCGCACCTGCTGGTGGCACCAGCCCCAATCTCTTCATGCCATTAGCGGGGCCAGTGCCATCAGTGCATGAGAGTGGTGGCAGTGGGAGTGGGGCTGCTGGCAGACAGGGAACCGGGAGCTGCAGTGGGTGGGGCCAGGTGGGGGCTAGGAGGATGGGCTAAGACCCAAGCCCCTGTGCCTACCACAGCCTCGCAGCCCACAGTTCCTTTCAAGGTGCAAGAATTCATGCACTGGGCCCCTAGTTAAGCTATAAGAATGCATGAGAATCACTGAGGGAAAAAAGAGAAGAACTAAGAAATATAGTATAGTTGTACCAAAATGAAGACACTGAGAGCTGTTATATTTCTATCTCAGAGCTCAGTCAGAAGCATTGTTTCAATCCTAAAATGGCAATCTGTTAAATGGAAAATAAATTTTACAACATGGGAGAGCTGAAAGAGAACTAGAAAATTTCCTATAGAAACTCAGTGTCATCCATATTGGAGAGAGATTTGGAGACATGTCATCTTTTCTGATGAACCTAAATAGCACCCTAGCATAGTAAGGCAGCCAGAGCTAAAGCACGGTGAAAGAGAAAGGCAAAGCCTCAGATTATAGTTTAGCCTAAATCTGGGTGTTTATGTATCTCAAAATGAAGAGGTAGCTTGCCTAAAACTATTCTTCCTGCTGTCCACATGACTCTTCATAAAACAGCTATCTGGAAAAAAAAAACAACTGCTTCATTCAAAAATTAAAAGTAGTGTTATGGCTTCTTGATATATTGTCCCCTTTATCATGTTTTTTGCAGTATTAATCATGATAGCCAAGACATGGAAACAACCTAAGTGTCTTTTGACAAATGACTAAATAAAGAAGATATGGTAGATATAGTCAGTGGAATACTATTTAGCTATAAGAAAAGATGAAACATTGTTATTTGTGACAACATGGATGGATCTTGAGAATATCATGCTAAGCAAAATAAGTCACTCATTTGTGAGACATAAAACAGAAAGCAACAAATGAACTAACTAAATAAATAAACAAACTCATATACACAGATAACAGTATGATGGTTACCAGAGGGGAAGAAGGGTGGGGGAAGCTGAAGAGAAAAAGGGATCAGATATATGGTGATGAAAGGAGACTAAACTTTGGGTGGTGAGCACACAATGTAATATATAGATGATGCATTACAGAATTGTATACTTGAAACATAATCTTATTAATGAATTTCACACCAACAAATTTAATTTAAAAAATGAAAACTAGCCAAGTAAAGTGGCTCAGTGGTTGAACATCGAACCTACGAACCAGGCGGTCATGGTTTGATTTCCTGTCAAGGCACATACCTGGCTTGTGGACTCAATCCTCAATGGGGAGTGTGCAGGAGACAGCCAATAAATGACTCTCTGTCATCACTGATGTTTCTATCTCTCCCTCTCTCCCTTCCTCTCTGAAATCAATAAAAATATATTTTTTAAAAAACTAGCAAATCATGACCACAATTGGATACCACTTCACACCCATTAGGATGGCTGTAAAATAAAACAATATAAAATAAAAAGTGTTGGAAAGGATGTAAAGAAACTGGAACCATTATACTTTGCTGGTGAGAATGTAAATTGCTGAAGACACTGTGTAAAACACTGTGGCAGTTCCTCAAAAGTTAAACACAACATTACCATATGATCTAGCAATTTCACTCCTACTTATATAGCCAAACAACTGAAAACAGGAACTCAAACAAATACTTGTACTTATGTTCATAGTAGCATTATTTACAATAGCTAAAATGTAAAACAACCCAAATTTCCATCAACAGATGAATGGTGAACAAAATGTTGTATATACATATATTGGAAAATTACTCAGTTATAAAAAAATGAAATTCTGACACATGCCATAACCTGGATGAACCCTGAAAACATTATGCTAAGTGAAATAAACTAGGCACAAAAAGACAAATATTGTATGATTCCACTCATATGAAGCACCTGGAATAGGCAAGTTCATAGAGGAAGAAAATAGAAAGTGAGGGCTGGTAGTGAAGATGGAATGGAAACTTACTATTTCACTAGAGGCCCGATGCACGAAATTCATGCAAGAGCATGCCTTCCTTCCCCTGGCTGCTAGCACCAGCTTCTCTCTGGCACCCAGGACCTGAGCTTTCCTCCAGCCGCTGGCAGGCACCAGGGATCTGGGCTTCCCTCGAAGAGGGAGGCCCCACCCACCCACTGCAGCCCGCCGGGTTGGTGGCCTGGGCCTCCCTCTTTGGGGAGATCATGGAGCCCCGCGATTGATTGCCCCACCAGCCAGTGGCCTGGGCTTCCCTCTGCAGGTCAATCATGGGGCGATGGCCGGGCCCCTAACCAATTGCCCTGCACCTGCCTTAGCTGGCCTGATGCCAGTGGGTGTCATAGTGTGGTCACCCAGAAGGTTGTCCAGTCTAATTAGCATATTATGCTTTTATTATTATAGATGGACACAGAGCTTTTATTTGAGATGATAAAAATGCTCTTGAAATGGGTAATGGTGATGGTTCCACAACATTGTGAATGTATTTAATACCACTAAATTGGACATTTAATAATTATGTAAATAGTAAGCTTATGTGTATATACATTTTACCAAAATAAAAAAGAATTATCATGATAAAAATCAGAAAAGTATCAGCATAGATTCTTTGTTTAAATACTTGAGAGAAAAGGCAGATGCAAAAAGAATAACAGAAGTGATATTAACCAAGAAAATTGATAAAAGTTTAAATAAACAGTACTCATGGCATCAAAGAAATTACAGAAAACATGTTCCGCCTGTCTGGTGTTGCTCAGTGGTTGAGCATAGACATATGAACCAGGAAGTCACGGTTCAAGTCCAGGTCAGGGCACATACCAGGGTTGTGGGCTGGAGTCCCAGAGGGGGACATGCAGGAGGCAGCCAATCAATGATTCTCTCTCCTCATTGATGTTCCTATCTCTCCCTCTCCCTCTCTCTTCCTCCCTGAAATCAATAGAAATATATTAAAAACAAAACAAAAATATGTTCCCTCTTATAAAAAAGATCAAAGAAAAGGAAGTGAAATGAAAGAAGAGATAAGAAAAACTGATAAAGGGATAGAATTGCCCCAAGAAAGCTGGGGAAAGAGGGAGAAATGAAAAAAAAAATAAAGAAAAGCATTAGAGAGGTTAAAGGAATATTAGAATCAACTCAAGCATAATAAACACAACTGAGAATAGTGTAAAGATCATGAAATAAAGACTTAGAGCAAACACACAAAACAAAATAGAAAAAGACAAAGATACACAAATAACTAGGAACAATAGAGGTACAGAGGGAAGAGAAAAATCCAATGTATACATAGTTCATGTTTCTGAAGAAAAGACAAAAAATTAAAGATATAATTAAAAAATTTTCCAGCGATATAAGAGGTATTACATCTATATATTAAAAAAAAACCACCATGATCCAAGAAAAGAATGATATATAATGACAACTTCCAAGATAATTCTGAGTTTAATTATTTAATTGCTAGACTAAAGAATGGCATTGGTATCTAGGCAGAAATATCAAGTAATTCATCGGAGAAAGAAATCAGGCTGTTTCAGGAGCTGGAAAAATTCAGACAATGAATACAAAGTTCAGAGTAATAGAAAGTGTGTCTTGAAATATTTATATCCAGAGAAGTTATTCTTCATATATTAGGACAATGGGTAGACATTCTCAGCATATAAGAACTCAAGAGCAATAGAACTTATTATTCCTTCATGAAACACCTGTTAATGAAAACCAAGGTTAAATCAAAATATCAGCTGAGGAATGAAGAAAGCATGCTACAGACATTAGTGGAAAATATTAAATCTATTAAATATAAAACTAAGGTTGAACAACTAAGTGAATTATAGTTTTGAAATTGCATGTTATATATGAACTCTAAATTTTAACAGTTCAAAAATTAATAAATAGGGGGGAAAAAAAAGGACACATATGCAATACCCTTTGTAATGCTTTAAGCAATAAAAAAAATAAATAAAAAAAAAAGAAAGAAAACCAGGAAAAAAAATTAATAAATAACAAACATAAAAAAGTGGGAGAAGGGGACAAAATAAACTGTATTCGATTTTGACTCTTATCTGACATTGAGGCCCAATGCACGAAATTCGTGCATGAGTAGGGTTCCTAGCAGCTGCCAGCTACTGGCTGGGGCCTTCCTTCATTCCGCACCATCCCCTGGTGGTCAGCGCACATCATAGCCAGTGATCGAACTCCTGGTTCGTCAAACTCCCGGGGGGACACTTTGCATATTAGGATTTTACATATACTAGTATAGATAGCTGAAGTCAAGTGATACTGCCTTAAGTTGAAATATATAGCTAAGTGAAAAAAATTAACCCAACCTTGTAAGCATTTTATAATCTTTACTCACTTTAGAAAGAGCTTTCAGAACTAATAATGCTTGTTGTGGAGATTCATTTATCTAAAAATTAAGTAATATCTTTATTTTCAATTGTTTTTGTGATTATAATTAATATTATTTAATAAAAATCTCATAGAGTAATCCTATCTGTATCTCAATTTAAACCACATGTCCATTTTCTATTTCAATACATGCACATATAGAATAATAAATGCATCAACATCCAGAAATAATCATTGTATACATTTGATTGAAATGTATATGATGGTTATTTCTGGATGATGATGTTTTTACCTTTGGCTGATCTTTGATCTTTTACCTTTTTCTTTGTGTTTTCAATTTTGTTCTAGTTTATAAATATGTAATTATTAAATTTCACAAGAATATCAAAGTATATTTTAAGAGGCATATAGTCTAATTGGTGTTTATTTTAGCAACAATGAAAACACTCTTTCTTTTCAATGATAAAGTCAGAAGTCCAATTCTCAAGTCTTCAAGGTTCTTTCAGTTTACTAAAACTCAGCCATCTATATGTCCTCTTTGGAGAAGTGTCTGTTCAGATCCTTTGCCCATTTTTAAATTGGATCGTTTGTTTATTTGGTGTTGAGTTTTATAACTTATAAATTTTGGATATTGGCCCTTTATCAGATGTATCATATGTTATCCCATTCAGTGGGTTTTCTTTTCATTTTGTTGATTTTCTTTGTTGTGCAAAAACTTTTTAGTTCGATGTAGTTAGTTAACTTTTTTCTTTTGTTTACCTTACCCAAAGAGATATATCAGAAAAAAATAAATCGCTACAAGAAATGTCTGAGAGTTTATTGGCTATGTTATCTTCTAGGATGTTTATGGTTTCAAGCCTTACATTTAAATCTTTAATCCATTTTGAGTTAATTCTTTTGTATGGTGTACGAAGGTGGTCTAGTTTCATTTCTTTTGCATGAATCTATCCACTTTTCCAGCACCATTTATTGAATAGACTATCTTTACTCCATTGTATATTCTTACCTCCTTTGTCAAATATTAATTGACCATAAAGTTGTGGGCTTATTTCTGGGCTCTCTATTCTGTTCCATTGATCTATATGTCTGTTTTTATGCCAGTACCATGCTGTTTTGATTACTATGGCCTTGTAGTATAATTTGATATCTAGTAACATGACTCCTCCAACTTTGTTCTTCTTTCTTAATATTGTTGTGGCTATTCAAGGTCTTTGTGGTTCCATATAAATTTTTGGAATATTTGTTCTATTTCTGTGAAATATGGCATTGGTGTATTGATAGAATTGCACTGAATCTATAAATTACTTTGGAAATAATGAACATTTTGAGGATGTTAATTCTTCCTACCCATGAGTGCATTTATGCTTCCATTTATTTGTATTTTCTTGAATTATTTTCTTCAATGTGTTATATTTTTCTAAGTATAGGTCTTTTACATTCTTCATTAAATATATTCCTAGGTATTTAAGTGTTTATGCAATTGTTCTTTTAGTTTCCCCTTCTGATAGTTCATTAATGGCATATAAAAATGCAGTTGATTTCTGAATATTTATTTGGTATCCTGTTACTTTATGAAATTCATTTATCAGTTCTAGTAGTTTTTTGTGGAATCTTATGTTTCTCTATATACAGTAACATGTCAACTGCAAATAATGACTGTTTTACTTATTCCTTTCCAATTTGGATGCCTTTTATTCCTTCTTGTCTGACAGTTGTAGCTAGGACTTTTAGCATTATGTTGAATAGAGTGGTGAAAGTGGACATCCCTATATTTTTCCAAATCATAAGGGCAACCCTTTTAGGTTTTGCCCATTGAGTATGATGTTGGCTATGGGTTTGTGATATATGGACTTTTTTATGTTGAGATATATTCCCTCTATTTCCACTTTGCTAAAAGTTTTTATCATAAACGGGTGCTGAATTTTATCAAATGCCTTTTCTGCATCTATTGATAAGATCATGTGCTTTTTATCCTTCATTCTGTTTATGAGGTATATCACATTTACTGATTTGTGGAGATTGTACCCAGAATAGACACTTCTCTAAAGAGGATAGAGATGGCCAATACACATATGAGAAGACACTCAACATCACTAATCATCAGAGATATGTAAATTAAAACTACAATGAGATATCACCTCATACCTATTAGAATATGCTATCATCAATAAATCAACAAACAAATATTGGTGAGGATGTGGAAGAAAGAGAATCTTTGTGCATTATTGGTGGGAATGCAGGTAGGTGCAGCCACTGTGGAAAAACAGTATGGCATTTACTCACAAAATTAAAAACGGCACTGCTGTATGATCCAGAAATTCCACTTCTGGCAATATATCCAAAGAAAACTAAAACACTAATTCAAAAGAATATATGCACCCCAATGCTCATTGCAGCATTATTTATAATAGCCAAGATTTGGAAACAGCCCAAGTGCCCATCAGTAGATGAGTGGATAAAAAAGCTGTGGTACATTTACACAATGGAATATTACTCAGCTGTAAGAAAGAACGAATTTTAACTCTTTTGTGACAGCATGGAGGCACCTGGAAAGTACTATACTAAGTGAAATAGGCCAGTCAGAGAAAGCAAGTATCACATGATCCCACTTATGCTGGGAATCTAATGAACAAAATAGACTAACAAACAAAATGGAAACAGACTAATAGATACAGAGAACAGACTAACAGCTGTCCGGGGGGAAAGGGTGTTGAGGTGGGGGGCTGAGTGAAAAAGGTGAAGGGATTAAGCAAAAAACAAACATATCCATAGACACAGACATCAGTATGGTGAGTACCAGAGGGAAAGGGGGTGTGAGAGGAGGTAGAAGAGGATAAAACAGGGAACAAATGGTGATAGAAGGAGAGTTGACTTGGGGTGGTGAACACACTATACAATAAACACCTCAAGTCTACATAATTTTATTAACCAATGTCACCCCAATAAATTCAATAAAAATATAAAATCCCTCTGTTCGCTAAAGGGAGATTAACAGTTAATTCCTTACACCTGACACATCAGTGATCCAAGACTCTTAACCAAATACACATACTTGATAGCCTTAATGCCTTACCACACACAGCCACTCTCACAATCAGACTTCTCTCTGGTAGGCTGACAGGGAAGAGGAGCACAGGAACAAGTGGGTAAACGGAACTGCACAGCTTTCCAGGATATTTACAATTTCTTCTCTTACTCTATCCTACCCTATAGAGAAAACAAAGTGTCTTATCCACACTCTCTTTAAATTCCCATAAAGAGGTGTGTCTAGTTCTCTGATATCTTTTGATCTCAATATTTTATCCCAAATCCCTGAAACCCTCCAGCAGTTTGGAGATTAAATGTCTTCTACTCCCATACTGTCTAAGCTACCTTGGAATGAAACAACTACTATTTTCTCTATGGTACTGTTATGCACATGACTACTGAACATTCCTCCCATTTTTTTTCTCTCTTTTACTCTGATATCAATCAATACAAATGGACTGAATGAGATCAAGTAGATCAGTCTAAGGATGGAATCTTAGACTTGAAGAGAATTCTCCTTACAAAGATTCCTAGATAACAGGTCTGAGAAACATTGACCTAATTGTAAATTTGGGACCTTTCTCCCCGATGTTGGTCACAATGGATGTGATCTGTCACAGAACTGAATTGATATCATTTCACCCTAAAAAAGAAACATGGCTCTTTGGAGAAAGGGCTGATTCCAGGGCTGGAATATGTAAAGTATACTCTATTGTGCTAAGAAGTAGGGAAGTACTCAAAGAATAAATTATATCAAAGCAATGCAGGAGCTAGCTTAAAAGACTCCCACTGGGTTAACTTGAGCATCAAAATCAAGAATAGTAGTAATGGATTAAAAACTTTACTGTTTTAGCTATTTTCTCATGGTTTCACTCTTCCTCCCCACTTTTAACATTCTTTTCTTTATTTCTTTACCTTCAATGCCTATGCATGGGAGCAATATACTCTTGTTTTTGCTCTGTTTCTGAATGATGCATGTGTGGTACACTGGAGTAGAAAAAAAATCTGAGTTTTGGCTTTAGGTTTTGGGGTGATCTTAGAAAAAGTGGTCTCTTAACTGACTTACCAGTAGGCCCTGTGCCACTGAAAACAATCTGATATGGTTTAACAAGGTTATTTATTTGTTTGAAACATAAAATTGCCTTTTGTTTTGTTAATCTTTTCCTGAGGATATTTCCCCCATTGATTCTTAGAGAGTGCAATGGAGGAAAGGGGGAGGGCAAGAGAGAGAAACATCAATGTGAGAGACACACATCAATTGGTTGCCTCCTGCATGCGCCCCCAACCTGGCCAGGGATTGAACCTGCAACCCAAGTATGTGCCCTTGACTGGGAATGAATCTGTGACTCTTAGGTGTGCAGGCTGACACTCTAAACATGGAGCCAAAAGGCCAGGGAAAAATTGCCATTTTCATAGGTAAAATGTTTAAATATCAGATATTTCATAAGGTTCAACAACATGGTCCAGCCAAGCTTCTAGGAATTTTATATTTGGTCTTAGAGCCAAACCTCAAGATATTTTAAATTGGTTTCCTGTGTTATCTTCTGTGCCTTTTATTTCCTTGGAGACTTAATGAGGAAGGATAACTGACCAAGGTATAGAACATGGGCCTCTCTCACTACCCTGAATAATGACATCTGAATCTCACATCCATACCATCTATCAGAAGTTCCATCATAGAGTGAAGAGAGTGATAGACCAGGATTCAAGAGACTAGATTCTATTCTTGGTGCTCTTATTACCTAGTGAAAAGTTGGATGAGCTGTAACTTCTCTCCACCTCTCTTTTTCTATTTGCAAAATAGGGGCTGAATAAGAACTAAGTTGTGTCTGATGTATCTACCAGCTCTAATATTTTGCAGGTTTTCTTTGTAGGAACTGAGAGGTGGGAGTTGGAAAAAGTACTGTAAGTACTTAGCTGTATTTATACATGTACTGGTATCCTTTACAGAAAGATACATCAGCCAACCAAATACATTTGCTGAAACCTTTGGTTCAGTCAAGTCGAAAACAAAATTCTAGACTCTATATTACTTAATATGTTTTACTAATCCATAAAATGTCATTTTGTGTAATTTAACAAGAAAATATACTTTAGTTGATTTTAAAGTTGTTTTTTCTTTCTTTTATAAATTGTATAAAATTCTTAAGTGATTATGAAGATTAATCATTTGTTCACAAATATATGGACTTCAAATCATAAATTTCTTGAGAACTGTAAGAAAATGTTTTAAATGCTTTGGCTCTGTGCTGTCCTATTATAATGATGTTAAATTTAGTCAGGTTTTGGTTTGTCCTCATCTGCACAATGATGACAATCTCTAATTTAGACTTTCTAATATAAGCATTGTTATAAAATAGTCTGTAGTCTAAGACTGCTTAGAAAAGGCAAAAATAAACTTAATTCTTGCAAATCTGAACAACAATATGCAGCCTAGAAAGAAGAAAAGGCTGGTTGCATAACAACGCAGTAGAACAGTGACTATCCCCACAGTCTCCCTCCATGGAGTTACCAGGCCCTAAAAATAGTTCTACTTCATTCAAGTACATTTTTTTCAAAAACAGCAACCCCCAGTAAAACTTTCATGAGCAATTTTGGTATAGGCCACACCAGGAATAGAGAAAGTAGGTAATATATTTAACAAATTAGAAATGTATAGGTCACATTTACACAAGCAAATGATTAGAACTTTTGGCTATATTAGGTTTACTTAGTCACCTTTATCATGTAATAAAGAGATCCTTCTTGTAGCAAAAACTTGAGCCAAAAGTTATAAGCTTAATTTCTGCAAAACCCAAAGAAGCCAATGAGCCCTGGTCCAATGACCAAGTTACTCTTCTTGTCAAGAATGCTTTATGCACATACACTCATGCACATATGCACACCCCATGTAGCCAGACTTTCCTGTCAATTTCTGAGACATTGTCTCCCATTCTGTCACCTAAAATAAAATCACTTTGCTTCCCAGACTCAATCAATAGTTCATTTTAACCTCCTTTCTCCCCCTATATCTTATGCTACATTCAAATCATCATTACATAATTTGGCCCTTTCTGTCTACAAAGCATGCAGATGAACTTATTTGAAACCAAGGTATAAAGTGAGAACTTGAGAGATACACATTAATATCCCAGCCATTACAGAGAAAATTTATGTTGTGAAAGATAAAACAAAGCCAGTGAAGCATAAAGTCAACATGATGAGGCATCCTAATGTTTCTGTTGGACAAAATTTATTTGGTAAGTCTTCTTTTCTGTTGTGTGTGTGTGTTTTTTCCCTTCCCAGGCATATTACAATTATCAAGCATAAGTGCTATCTTTATATTCCTTTTAAATTTCCATTTTCTCTGTATCTGATATCATCATAGGTACAGGCATATCAGATGTATTTCAAAACTGGATCCCAGTCAATGCATGGGTCTCTAATAAATGCTGTGAACATTTAGGAGCCTAACATTTACATTTTTTGAAATGTCCTTCTTTTCTAGAGTACTTATTCTATTTAGGAGACTTTAAAGTTCTTCCACAGATTTTAGGCACATGCTCATTAATATGACCACTTGATTTGAATAAATATGAATCGTAAATAAAAATAAACTGAACTTTAACTAACACTCCAAAATAACACTAAAAAGGCCTTGGTGGGTGTGGTTCAGTTGGTTGGGCATCATCCCATACACGGAAAGATTGCTGATTCAATTACCAGTCAGGGCACACGCACGGGTTGTGGGCTTCATCCCCAGTAGGGCGTGTAGAATGAGCCAATGGATATTTTGCTCTAACACCAATATTTCTCTCTAACATCAATGTTTCTCTTTCTCTCTCACTCTCCCTTCTTCTCTCTTTAAAAATAAAAACAATATATTTTTCAAAAATAACACCAAACAGTGTGTTTTTATTGCCTAACTACAAGCACTACATAAGTAATATAAATAAGGACCATCATTCTTAATCTTTCACAATCAAGCAGATTGTTTTTAAATGAAAATGGTCTCTGTTGGGAGAAAGAACTTCCATTTCAAAGGAATCGCAGCTCAGCTGAACAGGAGAAACCAGGTGGAGCAGGAAGGGAGTAATGGAGAAGCCAAGTCTTACCCCTGGTAGCTGCAGTGAAACGGGCTGCCCAGGCTGAGGCTGGGGCCTCCCCACTTCCATCCTGCTCAAAGGCTTCTTGGAGGAGGCAATCAACTTGCTAGAATTTAGTTTCATCTTTCAGTCAATCCAGGAAGGCTTCTTAGAGGAATTCCATGCCAACTGGGGGAAGTAGGTTCTTGTTTTTGGTATCCAGCCCAAGGTGCCCATCCGTGCTCTCAGGTGCCGTCTTTTGGGCCCTTCCCACCCACACAGTCCCACGGCCCTAGGTCCTTGGTGCCAGGGTTCAGCAGGTGCCAGGGCAGCTGAATCTTAGCTTCTGCCGAGTGGAGGTGAGCAGGGCAGAGCGGGTCTCACCTCCCCAGCTACCACCTCAGCCTCTGCCGTGGCTCTCCAAGCAGATTCTTTGGAGGCCATTTCCACAGGGAAAAAGCCACTAATTTAGGGTATAGTTCTAAGCTTACCCAGTATAACCTCACTCAGTAGTCCACTGCGTAGTACCTTTTAGCGTGTAAAGTGCCTTATTCACAGGTTCCAAGGATTAGAACTGTGGACATCTTTAAAGAGCCTACCATAAGAGAGATCATGTTCCATTTAACAAGTGAAAGAAGGTTGGTCATGTGCTGAGTGCAGAAAACTAGGAGAAAAGTGGTATTGGGTATTGGATGAGACTGGGAGGTGGGCAAGGACCACAGTATTTATTACATCATAAACCATGTTGAGAGTTTTGATCTTTATTCTAAGAACACTGAGAAGCCCTCAAAAAGGTGACAGATTACACTTGATATTTAAAATATCCCTCTAGCTACTGGGTAGAAATGTATTTTAAAATAGCAGAAATTCAGGAAAAAGATGATGGTAGCAGCAACAACAGATATTCAAATGATTAAAATTATTATTCAAATGACTGAAGTCATTTCAGATCTTTCACTTCTATTTGGCTGACTCTATGACTGGTTAAATACCTGCCTAGTAGTTCTATGGGGAAGATTAAATGTTATGAGGCACAACATGCCATTTATATAGGAACAGTACCAGGCATGCATGATAAACAGAGCATTTCATTATTATATTGCTTCTATTATTAGTATGCATAACTCGATGCTAGTAAATTAGAAAACATGCAATATGAATGATATGAATGATTTTATAGAAAAAAACTAATTAATAAATTTCTATTTTAAGTAGAAATATAAAATGTAATTCATGAAGTAGAAAACCTGAATAGATTAAGAGTGCTTGGAAACACTGAGGGAGAGAAGAGAATTTGCAAAATGAGGTAGTGGAAGGGGCAAATCCAAGTCTGTTCGGCTTTTGCAGTCATCTTAAAGATTTTGGCTTTTACTGTAGGTAAAATGGGGAACCTTTGGAGGTTTTGATGAAAGGAGTGCCATGGTCTAACTTTGGTATTCAAACTGGCTGATATTTTGAAAATAGACAGATTGTAGGGGGTAAGCTTGGAGGAAGAGAATGATATTTTATTCCCTCGACTTGGTAAGTCTCTCCTAAGTGCCTCCACAACATCCTGCCCTTACTACACTCTCAGCTTTTGTCACATTTTATTATAATTACCTGTACTTACTCACGTCCTCCTCTAAATTGTAAGCTTCTTTAGAGGAGAAATCAAGTTTATCTTCTCATACTGCATTTCCAGAAATTAGCACAGCACTTGATACACAATAACTGCTGAATACAAACTGACTGAATTAAATTAGTAAAATCAATACTTATCTTCTGTTTACAGACATGTTACTAGTGTGATAGAGAGAACGAGTGGTGATTCTCTGTACCATGAGTACCACACATACATTTATCTTATTAGGTTTCTTTTTCTGTGTAACCATTTGTTATTTTCCAGCATGAACTGGCTGGTGTGTCTCACGGCTCTAATTCAAGCAAAGGAGAAAGAAATGAATATTTATATGTATATAACCAAGTGTATATACCAAACATGACTTTCATATGGTAACTAATTTAAGCATTTATCCCTCCTCACAAACTTGGGAAGAAATGTATAATTAGCTCCATTTTATAAGAGAAAACCAAAGTTTAGAAATGCTAAGTAACTTATCTAAGGGGACCCAATATGTAAGAGACAGGGTTTAAATATATATAAAACCCTTGTTTATCTATCTATATTATATAGCTTAATATAGGTATATAAGCAAAATAAAATAAATGGATACTTTTAAAATACAAATATATTACTTACCGGAAAGTATAGAAGCAAAGACCCAAAAAGGATAGTTTCCAACAGGATAAGGCCCGATGCTCTGATGCTCTAAAAAAATAAAATAAAAGTGTCATTGTTAGACTCACATTTCTAGGCATGGAAGAATTTATGCTATTGGGACAATTCCTCAACCAGTAGAACAGCATTCTTTGAGGGAAAATAAAGAAAAACGGGCTAATATTTCAGACAGGGGAACATAACTGAAACAAGCAAAGACGGACTACAAAGGTGATGGTAGACTTAATAACTTTTCTCATGCCTTCATGGAATTTTATTCTCTAAAATTTGAATTATTGAGCAGTCTAAGCAGCTGGAAACACTATCTAGAAAATCCTTTCAAACTAACTGATTCACTGACTCATTAGATCTTGCCTGTATTTCTGAAACATCAGCTACAAGTGCATATTGAACTCTATCCCTAAGCCTCTTCACAAATACCCACATGATGATTTCAGTGCGTAAAACAAACATGCACAAGGTCTTGACACCTCAGTGATAAAATATAGTCCCCAGACTCACTAACAGAGCCCCACTATGTGAATAATAGAAATCACACTAAATAACAGAGGAATTTCACCTTGTAAACAAGCTTAAATTATTCTCAACTCAAAAGAATAAGTTGCTTTTCAAATAAATGTTCTGAATATTTAAAGTTTATAAAATATTTTATTAGACTCAAAATAGCATTATTTTCCCAAAGCAAAATGCTTTGAGCTGTGAGATGAAATGAAAAAATGACAAAAAAGTCAATCTTATCTTGTAATAATAAATTTTGCTTCGGTGAGTTTAAATATTAATATAGGGTAAATATATCAATTAAAAATACAAAGATAAAAACAGGTCATTTGAGGGTCCCTGTGTTTTCACTAAATGCCACATAAAATGTATACACCTGGTGCAAATATGATATCTTAACTGAAAATAACTTGAGGTAGTAGCAATTAGTTTTTCAACAACAAAAAGCTGAAAAACCAAACCACAACAGCTCATTACTTAAAAAGAAATATCAGCTAACCAGATAGTCAGAGAAAGAAAATTTAATTCCTCTTCCAAAACCCTGGTAGGACATTGTTGGACAAATAGGAAAGACTTTATGTAATCCCTCAAAAGAACTTAGGACTTCCATTAATTTAATAATTTGGGAATAAAGAAACAAGTTTAGTCCGTGAACAGACTTGATTATTCAAGTGGCTTCTCACTATCGGTTCCTATTTTTGCTAGCAGGTGCTTTTTACTGAAAATGCAATTTCTATCAGCAAACTTTAAAATGGGTTTTGTGCTGGCAGAACTTCCAAGGTGGCAAAATATATTCATACCTAATTATGAGTAATCTGTGCTTTTTTTTTAAACTTTCCAAGAAAATGACACTGAGAGTGAGAGTCTAAAATGTTATACAAGATTGCTTGTGAAACAATCTATATTATTTGGAAAAAAGGGATATGAAAAGTAACTGCAAGCTTAATGGAAATAACAGACTTTAGCGTTCACTTCATCTCAGCTTGAATTATACAACAACCACTTGAACTTCAATGGCCTCACCCATAAAATGGGTTTCCTAATCCTTACCTTATTAATTCTCACAGGTTTAATAAAATATGAAGTATGCAAAATAGGTAGCATCATGCCAGATACTTAATAAGTAGTTATGTATTATTCAATGGTAGAAAGCAGCACCAGAATGATAAATTTAAAAACCACAGGTATATATTAGTATTTGGCAAAAAATTTTAATGCTGGGATCCAAAATGGCCCTAAAAGTGTCAAAGCCTTGCGGGAACTCAGTCATTCTTTGCTCAGCGCCAGTTGGTTCTTAGCTTGCTACAACCATCAAAACCACATGAAACTGGTGCCTGCTTTTACGTATTCTCAGAGCAAATACAGTAACCAATCTCTTTTTCATGTGGCAATGCCGAGCTATCTACCTAACACTTTCATTGCCTCATTCCTGGCTGGGCAGAAGAGCTCAAAACTGAAAATTATAGACCAAACTCCACTAAGTGGTTCCATAATCAAACGTAAGTAAGGCCTATTAAAAACGTGGACTTTTCCTTTCAAAATATTCTTGGGCAGAGCTGGCTTCATGGCCTCACAGAATGAGTAGGTACCTAATAGGTGAGATTTTAGGGATAAAGAAAAAAACACCCCATGCTTCCTGAAACAGTTTCCCATTTTCTTATTGGTATTGGAAGTTCTTTTAAGTAGAACAAAGGCTTTAATTTTTTACTTGTTGCCAAAGAATAAATATGTAAGCAATATACTGACCTCAGTTCAAAGTGAAGAACAAGAATCATTTTCTTGCAAATTAAAGTGATAGGATAGAAAGGAGAGGGGAGGCACCAAATATGAATGGGAGAGAGGAGGGTGTGAAAAATAAAGATGGATGAGAGATAATGAGCAAAATAATAGAGGCATCTCTTTCATAGTTTTGTCTCAGATAAAAATGGTAGCACATAACTTTTTTTAACCAGAGTTACTAACTGGAAAACTCTTGAAAAACTATCTTGAAGATAATCAACAATGTACAGTATTATACTACTTATGTAAAAAACATACACATAAATCAACACCATAAATTTTCTCTCTCTATATATAAATATATCAGATATGGGTCTGGAGGATATATATCAAGCTGATAACCATGTCTTTTTTTCTAGAGAAGTGAACAGCTTTGGAAATACTTTGCACATATTTTAATTTCTTTTTAGATGTTATCATACACTGCTGTGCAATATACATTTTAGTAATTAATTAAATAAAATTAAATAAAAATTATCTAAAATATGTCAACTGAACTAGAAAATTCTACATTAGGTATCATAACATGCAAAGAAGTCTAAGAAAAGCCCTTTCTAGCTAATTCCTATTTAATAAGTTTGTACTCAGTGTCAACTACATGTATCAAATTATCAAACAGCATATTTATAATACTTAGAGATGAATAGAAAGCTGAGGGAGTTATCTTTCAGCCTAACTCGCTAGTTTAGACTCCATAAAGCCTAATAAATACAATTCCAGAATTTACAATAGAGGTGAATAAATGACACCTCCATTCCACCTTCCTCATTTCTTAAACTTACAGAACTGACTTATGAAGGTTTATGATAGTCAGAGAGCAAACCTGTGGACCAAAGAAAAGAGTTAATCTTATTACACCAATTTTACCAAATTATGTCAAAGCCAATTTCTAAATTCTATAATCTTTAGATGCAAAGTATAGAGGCATAAGATGAAACACAATTGTCACAAGAAGATTTACGTGGGACTTAAGCACCCAGAGGAAGCTAAGTCACCAGAAGTAATAAATAATAAAAATGCTGAAGTATGAATTTTTAAAAATAATTAAAATGGTTTGTTGTTACTTCCTGGATTCTGTATTCACTAACTTCTTCATTTATTTTTTAACGTTTTTAACCACTGGGGAAATTAATGTATATCTTGCTAAAACAGTGCAGCTATTTTGGATCATAGTCAATTTCTTCAGCCTTGTAACAGTTAAAGTGTCTTTCTATTACAAAAGGAACAATATGAAGATATTTTTAAATAGCTAAACCTCAGAATGTCTGATGAGAATATAAGAAAGGAACAGAGTAAGACTCTGAAAGGAATGGACTAGCAAAGGTTTGGATGATTAACCAAGACTATAATCTTTATCATTTACAAAAAGATTTAGCCACACTAGGGGAGAACAGACTCATGAGCTATGCTTTTTTTTTTAACCCTCCTGTTTCTATAGAGAAATACATGGACTGAAAAATTACAGATAAAACCTGAAAAACACCTGGTTAAATAATTACACATAAACAAATTGGAAGCAAGATGTAAAAGATGGTCCTGAAGAGAATCCTAACATTGAGAGATAGGAGAATATTATTTTTCAAGAATTTTATTTATAATTATATAAATAGATGAGTAAATATAGACTACATCTATAGTTTGACAGACTGCATGCAATTAGTTTGTCTGAAGAAGATCTGTGATGAAATATAGACAATCCAATTGAATTCAGAAAAAATTGTCAAGGAACAATTTCCCAAAATATGGTTAGTTAAACCCAATATCATTTTTCAGAAGAATGAAAAAGGTCCAAAAAGCAGAGGAATGTGATCAGGAGAGAGATCCCCTAAGTTAAGCATAAATAATTCAGAGAATTATAAATTCATGGAATAAAACACAGGCGCTTTATATCCAGGTGGTTCAAAATATCAGCATCGTTCGCTTATTAGCTGTGTGACCTTGAGCAGACTGCTTAACCTTCTGAGCATCAGTCTTCATTTATAAAATGGGTGTAACCATGCCCACCTTGCAGCACCATTGTAAAGAGTGGAAATGATGCTACTTGGCAAAGAACAGGCACTCAGTCAATGGAAGTTCAGCATCAGTCTTTCATGGGCAGATAAAAGATATGAAGTTAATCGGCTGCCTGAGCTCACTCAGCTGGTGAGTGACTCCAAGTCAGTTTGATTTCCTTTCTACATCCTATCTGACCCTCAGTTGTGTCCTTACCCAAACTAAAGGGAACAGAACTACCTATATATATAAAAGCCTAATATGCAAATTGTCCCCTTGGGAGTTTGACTGAGAGACTGGAAGTTCGATTGTCACTATGACATCTGCTGACCACCAGAGGGTGGCCTGGAATGAAGGAAGGCCCCAGCCAGTAGCCGGAAGGAAGGTCCTGATCTGCCCTGATTTCTGGCCAGGCCTAGGGACACTACCCGTGTACGAGTTTCGTGCACTGGGCCTCCAGTAAGTTATAGTATAATAACAAAACATGTAGCACTACTAAAGTATTTAAAAATCAACCAGAAGTAAGGGGTTGGGTTCAGATATTCTAAAAAATTTAACAGTCAATTTAAAATTCTTGAAAGTGTTATGTAAAACATTGAAAGATATTATAACATTGCCTTAACTAGGAATTCTTTCTAATTTCTAAAACATTACAAGAAAGTCCGTTTTCATCTGATAGGGTCATTTTGCAACAGGGCACTTTCAGACCTTTTGGAAAAATAAGTTTATCCAAAAATAAAGTCCAAAGTGACTTATACATAGTTTCATATTCTTTAAAACAGTACAGCACACTAAGTAAATAGAAAAATAAATTATAATTATATATATGTAGCCTATATAATAAAAGCCTAATATGCAAATCGACTGAACAGTGGAATGACCAGCTGAACGACAGGTAGCTATGACATGCACTGACCACCAGAGGGCAGACACTCAATGCAGGAGCTGCCCCCCGCCCGTGGGCCCCAACCAGCACCAGTGGCAGGTGGCGGGGCTGGTGAGTGGGTAGTGCCAAGCCAGCCAAACCGGGTGTTAGTGGGAGCCCCCCGGTTGCCCCACTGGTCACCCCACAGATTGGCCCTGACCAGTGGCCAGGCCTAGGGACCCTAGCCATGCATGAATTTCATGCATCGGGCCTCTAGTGTATATATAATTATACACACACACACACATATATGTAATTACTAGAGGCCCAGTGCATGAAATTTGTACACAGGTGGGGTCCCTAGGCCTGGCTGACAATCAAAGTGCAAGTGTCTGGCATGGAAGGGCAGGTCCTAGCTGACCTCTAGGCCCTGGGCAGCACCTGGGTCCCCAGGCCCCAACGCACCCCCTTCCGCCTCAATCACAGTGCCCGAGTCCCCACGCAGAGATGGGGTGAGCGCAGCCAGACACTGTGGGCCGGGCACAGCGTGGGCCTCTGGCCCCCCAGCAGCACCACACAAAAGCTGGGCGGGCAGCGTGCTCTCTCCTGGCCAGCTTCGCAGACTGGCTCCTGCATGAACCCAAGGGGAGCCCGACTGGCCCCTGCAGTCCTGGCAGCTATGGCCCAGCTCACCCGAAAGAGGCCACACAGGTGCTGGGCAGGCTTCTCACGGGCGTCCAGCACCTGAGTGCAGGGGCTTCCCCAGAGCACAAGCCCTGGCATCCCGGGGGAGGGTAGCAGGGGGAGTGAGAGCGAGCTCGGTGGACACCCCACATTCTCACCACACCTCCGTCCCCATCACCCCCGCCCCCAGGAAGCCAGCAAGAGGTCACAGCCCCCTGCCCGGATGCCACAGGAGGTTGGTTGCCACCACCTACCCCCAGTTCCCCATCCCAGCCCCGGGGCCAGCCTCGATCAGATGATCAGGGCTTGCCAGCAGCTGGTTGCCATCTGCAGGGCGATTGGTTCGGGCCAGGCCCCCCGCCCAGCTCTCTCAGCACCTGGGAGCTGGGTGGCAGCCCCACCCCCTGCCACCGCCACTGGTCGCCATCTGTGGGGCAATCAGCAGGGCGATTGGGCCCCTGCTCACACATACCTTGGCTTGGCACCACCCGCTCACCTGCTCCACCATCCCACTGTGGTCCCACTCTTGTTGAGACCCATCAGGGCTGGCAGCATCTCCACTGCCGCCCACTGCCAGCGCTGCGTCACAGATGCCTGCCATGTTCCGTGCAGCCCCCTGGTGGTTAGTGCACATCATAGCAAGCAGTTGAACTCCCGTTAAACAATTTGCATATTAGGCTTTTATTATATAGGATACACACACACACACACACACACACACACACACGCACACACACACACGTTAATCCTCACCCGAGGATATTTTTTCCATTGCTTTTCAGATAGAATGGAAAGGAAGGAGGTGGAGAGACACAGAGGAGAGAGAAAAACACCTTTGTTAGAGAGACACATTGATTGATTGCTTTCCCATACACCCGCAACAGGGACTGGGGATCAAGTCTGCAACTCAGGTATGTGCCCTTGACCAGGAATCGAACCCATGACCCTTTGGTGTGTGGGCCAATACTCTAACTGCTAAGTCACACCAGCCAGGGTGAAAAATTAATGATGTTTTATACATGTGAAATTAGAAATAACAAGTATTCATTATTAACATGGTTTATCATTTGTTGCTGGCAGAAACTTCTCATGGTTGTTTTTGTAGTATTTACATAAGATGCTTGCCAATTCTTTGCTTTGTCTCAGACAATGTGAACACAAAGAGGTGTTCCCTCTAGTGTCTCATCTTTCACAAGTTCAGTGCCTGATTTTATGGCTCAATGTTGCTGACTCTCACTGCAGAGGCAAAGTTGCAGGAAACTGAGGTACATACTGGGCCTATGCCCTGAATGGGAATTGAACTGTCGCCTCCTGGTTCATAGGTCAATGCTCAACCACTGAGCCACACCAGCCAGGCTGGACAATCTTTCTTAACCAGACTCATCTTTTGTGCTTATGTCCAAAACAATTTAATACCAAAGCGCTTCCAACAGATTTCTCCTCATTCCTTTTCCCCTTTCCTCTGCTAAGATGGGACTAAAATGCATTCCTAAAATGTGGATCGTCATGTCCTTATTTGTCCTGATTTCCCTCATGGCTTCTTTGCAAAAGTAGCTGTTACTTCTCTGTAATCTATTTGAAACTTTCAATTCCCCTTTTCTTTCAATACAGTGGCGCCTTGACTTACGAGTGTCCCAACTAACGAGTTTTTTGAGATACCAGCTGTCTCTCCGCCGATTTTTTGCATTGAGTTGATAGAATAATTTGAGTTAATGAGCTCCTTAACGAGCTCGGTCTTGGAACGAATTAAACTTGTAAGTCAAGGCCCCACTGTATTACTAAATAGGATAACTCTTAGTTCACTTAATGGAGATAAATTCTCTAACTGTCAAAAAAAAGCATATAGAAGTGAATGGTACATACTGAGATATTACAAAAAGGATCTTGCAATGGGAAGAATTACTGTACATCTTTAAATAAAGTGGCATGAAATTACTGAAAAAAGAATCTGTCATTTGCTTAGACATCTATTATTGATAAAAAGGTATTGATTTAGTTGATATATTTTTCAAATAAAAAGATCACTGAAATTATAAATTCCTCTTCATGAAGAAAGCCTAATGGAATGATAATAATAAAAATACAAAATATTAAGTATTTTATAATTTAACATTTCAGAGGTAAAACACTTTGCATACTTTTTCAAATATCACTCTTTGTTACACTCAAAATAAACATAATTTAGTCTCACATTTATCATTTTTTTTAACATAAATGTACTCCATACTTGGAGACATTTAAGAGACTTCACAAATCATTGTTTGGTTTCATCTGATGACTAAGTAGAAGCAGATCTAAGCAAACTTTCTTTATAGTTTGAACATTGTCTAATCTCATAATTTATTTTTCTCTTTTTAAATTTGGTATATTGAAAACTGCGATCTGCAAAAGTAACTGCTCTAAAATACCACTGCTCACTCACAGGCACTAGAATCCCATTAAACGTTAGCTAAATAACAGCAGCATCTCCTTTATCTTCTTAAACAGGAAGAAAAAAAGTGAGAACAGGAACAGATTTGCTCAGGACTGTTAAGCTTGTCTTTAACACATTATTTGTCCTCTCTAGCATGCTTGGAGGTGTATGGAATAACCAGACAATGTGTAAAACAAAGAGGCATTACTATTTTGATAGTCTAAACATTCTAGGACCTGTTTACATGTCTTATTTTATATTCCACATTTTAACACAAAAAAAGTTTCCACTCTAAAATATGATGAGCATTTCAGTAATAAGTGAATTAATGAGGTGTGTGAGATGCCCCCTATTTGCAAGTAGAGGAAGCAGTATTGTATTTGACAAGCAAAAAACAAAGGTAGATTATAAAGGGCTGTGGGGAAACAACTGCTACTTAGATGCAAAGATGATGGAGATAGGAATTCAAAATTCAAACTCTAGGCCCTGGCTGGGTAGCTCAGTTGGTTGTGGGTTCTCCTTGGGTATAAACCCTTTTGCCATGTAAGGAGTTCTTAAATTCAATTCTGATATGAGTAACTTTCTGCTAATTTATTTCAATTGTGTTTAAATTTGAAATAACATTTTTCATGACCTTTCAGTCAGTAAGTCACTCTTCTCTCTGGTCTTTTTCCAAAAGGGCACCCTAAGTACAAGTAAAGCAACAAAAACACCATTTGCCATTATTAAAACTGACAGAGATTTTGTTGGATTATCTTCCCTATCTTATGTACCAGTTTAAAATATCACTACAACTACAAATAGTTTCTGATTTGTCTTATGGCTAACAGAGAAAAAAATTGTATCCATTTGCTGGTGAACATTCAAATCAATTCATATCAGAATCTAGTTGTTACAACTGTTTTTCTGACAGACACATTTTTTATAATAACCAAATGTAACAAGAAAATAGACTAGAATATAGACAACAATATTGTATTATAATCAACAAACTTGCCAAGAGACTAGATCTTAATTATACTAATCACTAAAAAGAAATGGTATCTATAATAATAAAAGCATAATATGCTAATTAGACCGGACAGCTGAACGTCCTTCCTAACGTGTTGAGGACAGGCAGCCGAGGCAGCTGTGAGGGCTGAGGGCAGGCAGCCAAGGAGGCTGCAAGGGCCGAGGGCAGGCAGCCACGGCGGCCTGTGCCAGCAGCAGCAGCAGTGAGGTGATATGGGCAGCGCCTTCCCCTGATCGGCCCTGTCATCTCCCACAGAGGGAGGCCAGACTGCAGCTTAGGCCTCATCAGTAGGACATCCCCTGAGGGCTCCTGGACTGTGAGAGGGGGCAGGCCAGGCTGAGGGACCCCCTCTCATGCATGAATTTTCATGCACCGGACCTCTAGTTTAATATAATGTGATAAAGGTGCTAATTATCACTCCAATGTCAATATACCACTATGTATTATAATGCATAAATCTATCAAATATTGTATACCTTAAATATATACAACTAGAGGTCAGGTGCATGAAATTTGTGCACTCGGAGAGGGGGGGTCCCTCAGCCCAGACTGCACCCTTTTGCAGTCTGGGAGCCCTCAGGGGATGTCCAGCTGATGGCTTAGGCCAGCTCCCAGTTGAACATCCTTAGCGCTGCCGTGGAAGTGGGAGAGGCTCCCACCACTGCTGCTGCACTAGCCACCGATGAGCCCGGCTTCTGGCTGAGCGGTGCTCCCCCTGTAGGAGCACACTGACCACCAGGGCACAGCTCCTGTATTAAGCATCTGCCCCCTGGTGGTCAGTGCGTGTCATAGTGACCAGTCATTCTGTTGTTCAGTCGATTTGCATATTAGCCTTTTATTATACAGGAAATGTGTTATTATGGGCAAGGCCTCTAATTCAATTTTTTTTAGGTAGTTAAAGGGAGGGGCAGAATTTTCACTTGAGCCTGAAGCTAAAATTGCCCTTAGCTCAAAAATCTGCATACCACTGAGACACATCTTGGTGAGGCTCATTCTGAACTCCCACACTGTTCTATTATGTGTATAAGTATTGGGAACCATCTTATCTCTTTAGTGAAAGGAACCTTTTGTTATGTTACAATGACTAACTTTACCTCATGAGTTGTGTTTTGGCTTCAAGCCTGTATCCAGTATTCATGCAGCAACTTCAGCTCTTCTGTTCAATATTTACCTGGCATATATTTCATTTTATATTCTCTAAATCTTTCTAGATTTTTATGTATTAGATAGGAATAGCCCATGGACACAGACAATAATCTGGTGAAGGCCTGGAAGGGGTGGGTGCGGGGTGGAGGAGATCAATGGGGGGGGGGAACTAAAACAAAGGGACATCTGTAATACTTTCATCAATAAAGATACATTTTAAATAAAGGAAAATACCTTAGTTGAAAAGAGCTTATGTGAAATAATATAATTGCTCTACACTGTACCTTATATTATCAGTTCCTCTCAAAGAGACATTAATTGACCCTATGTTCACTCAATGTTAATTGACCTTATGTTCATTGACTACAGAACTGACTTCTGCCATGCCAACCCAGCACTGACTGCTACGGGGGCTGCAATCAGACCCTGCTTTTCTCTCCCGGCCTCTGTCCGGGACTGATCACAGCCCCCTCAGCAGTCAGTGCTGGGTTGCTTAGCTGAGACGCCCGCAGCCTGGCAGTCAGTCCTGGGTCGCCATGGTGACTGAACATGCCTGACTTCCAGTGTTTGGTCAAGCCTTCGGTCGTTATGGACCCTAGCTCTTTATATATATAGACTAGAGGCCCGGTGCATGAAATTCATGCATGGGGGGAGGGTCCCCTCAGCCAGCCTGTACCATCTCCAATCTGGGACCCCTTGAGGGATGTCTGACTGCCCCACACAGCCTGCTGCTCAGTCATTTGGTCATCCCTCACTAACCCCCTTGCTGGCCTTGTCGCCCCACTCAGCCTGTTCGGTCCTCCATTCAGTCATCTGTTTGGTTGTGATAGCCCCTGTCAAATATATATATTTGACATATATATATATGTGTGTGTATATATATTTGACATATATGATATATGTCAAATATGTTTCAATAAAAAATAGTCTAGAACTTGATTTGAGCACCTCCATTTTGAAATAATTAAATAGAATGTTTTTAACTTATGTAATTAAAATGACCATCATCACATGTCCAGCCATTAACCTGAATGGGCCATATGCCCGATAAAATATTAAAAGTTCTGAAATAATATACATAAAAATGATAGACATTTTCTGTCATTTTTTCCCTGAACACTGAGTGCTGCCGAGAGAATAAAGATAGACATTAAAACAAAATGAATCCATTAAAGCTAAATCAGTTCAAAAATGGTCTAAACTGTATTCCAACTCTCCTATTTTTCAATCACTCTTTTTGGAAAGCAAGACTCTCATCATATGCCTGTGGTCTAAAAGCATATATAGTGAAGGCTATTCTCAAAGACTTGCAAAATTTACAAAGATTTTCTGGCTTCCTGACTCACAGAAAGCTGTAAATAGAGAAAAACTTACCTTAAGGCATTTCAACACTAGTCCGCCTGATACCAGCAATATAAATAAATCAGTCCAAATGGACAGGAGGGTAATTGATTACTTTCTATTCCTGAATCTCAAAATACAAGTATTTTAGGTGATTCAAGTTTTGGATAAAGATTAAGAAAGAAGGGTTTTCTTGGTGATATATAATAGGCGTCTGCCTTTCTTCTTCAGAGCCTTTCTCTGGGACACCTCTTTTATTCATATAGCTTCATTACCACCTCATTGTTGTAAATCAAACCTGTCTCTAGTTCTGACCTCTCTTTTTACGACCAGATGTGGCTACTCCAACTAGAGGTTCATGAGTGACAATCTCAGCATGTTTATAACCAAACTCATCTTTGTCCATTTAAATCTATTTCTTCAAAATCCCTCTCTCTGATAATGGCTTCACAATGTGACCAAAAAATCAAATTAGAAACTTGAGAGTCATGCTAGACTCTTCTCCCTCTCTCTCATCCCTCAGTTGATATCATGTAATTTCTACTTCCTATCTTTGGAAATCATTCCCTTTCTCCCACTCCTAGAATCACTGTCTTAAATCATATTTTTCTTGATTTATCCAAGAAACTTTTATCACACATTCCTAAATGGTCTCTATATTTCCAGTCTCACACATTCTAGGTTACCTTCCACATTCAGCTAGAGATTTCTATAAGATACAAATGTAACCAGGTCATTTCTTTTCTTAAATCCTGTGATGGTTTGTTACACGTAAGCCTAAATTTCTTATTTCAGCATTTAAAGCTCTTCATTTTCAAGCCCCAGCCAATCTTCCCAGCTTCATCTTAAACACTCCATAAACCTCATATTGGTTGCAGTATGCCCATTTTTAATCCTCAAACTGCAGATTTTGTTCTTTTACCTAGAAAATTCCTACTCTTTGTTCAAAGCCCATCAAAATTTGCTCTTCCCTGGGAAGATATTCTGATGTTTCCATATAGAATCTGTATATTGACTCCTCTTGACTTATTCAGTTACTAGAGGCCTGGTGCACGAATTCCTGCATAGATGGGGTCCCCAGAGGGGTGGAGGGTAGCTGCGAAGTGATCGACCCTACTGGTGGGCAGTGGGATGCCCTTGCTACCCGGGATCTGGATCTGTCCTGCTGAAATTTGTGCTGGTTGTTGGGAGCCACCTGGCGGCCGCTATTATATTGTTTTTTCCTTGCAGAGCATCTAGGGAGGGGAAGTGGACGCAGTGCCTGACTTCCAGGAGCCTGGCAGTGCTGTCAGGATCGTGCCAGTGGTGCTGGTTCATCGGTGCCTGGCCCATTCTCTGGAGATTGGACCTGCAGGACTACTGAGGCAGTGGGTGGCTGCCGCGGGGCTGATGGGCCACCAGGATGGGTTGGTCAGCTGAGCGGTGCTCTTGCTGTGGGAGCACACTGACCACCAGGGGGCAGCTCCTGTGTTGAGTGTCTGCCCCCTGGTGGTCAGTGAATGTCATAGTGACTGGTTGTTCTGGTCATTCCGGTCTTTCTGTCGCTTAGGCTTTTATATATATAGATTACTAATGTGTTTATGTTGACCTTCTTCACCAGCCACTTGGAGCTGCTAGAAAACACCTCACAGAAGGCAGAGAACAGCCCTGTTAAATCTATGAAAGGCTTTGTCCTTCATCTCCATTTCAAGCTTAAATATTAGCTACATTGTAGGTATAGTTTCTCCTCAAATAGTAACACCAAGTTGCCACATAACTACATGAAAAATGTATATGAATTTTAGGATGCTTATTTAGGAATGGAAACATTGAGTCTCCTCTTCAAGAGGCTTAGTGAGCTGGAGTTTCCAGTGGTGGGTCAGAAGCATAGATTCCATGACTAATGTTCTCTAGTCATAATCTACATCAAGATTATGCTGACTTGAAATTTGATAATATTATGTTTGGAGTTTTCAAATTTCCTTCTGGACGAAAAGAAAGCATAAACTTTGGAGATCAAACAGAATCAATTAAAATCAAATTCCCCAAAATGTTTGGTGTTTTGGTGGTGTTGTTTTTCAATAGTGATATTGTACCCCATAATGTTTGGTGTGTTTTTCCCATTCTTTCATTCAACACTGCGTGTGTGCACGCACGCGCGCGCACACACACACACACACACACACACACATGCACAGAGTTCCTGCTATATGGAGTGCTTCGTTTTCTTAGGAAAGACATATATCACAGACTGAGGTAGAAGTAATTGTTCTAGGGTTGTGATGATCAATGGGATTAACTTTGCCTCCCCAACCCCCCATGGGATACTTGACAATGTCTGGACATATTTTAAATTGTTATGACTTGCATCTAGTGGGTAAAGTTTAGGGGTGTTATTTACAATGCATAGGACAGCTCCCCCACAACAAAGAATTACCTAGTCCAGAATGTCAATTGTGCAAAGGGTGAGGAACCCTGTTCTATAGGAAAACTTCTCAGAACTGCAATAGGACAAAGAAAAGAAATTCAATCAGGAATGAGAGTGTGGGAGAGTGATGGATGAGTTGAAAACTGAAAGATTAGAAGGAGAAAAAAATGCTGAGTAGGTGGGTAGTGATGAAGAAAGGAAAGAGATAATCTTGCAAATAGAGGAATCACAGGTATTGAGTCCCTGGGGTGCATGTCTCATCAAGTGACAGACGGATATGACTGGAGTGCCAAAAGGGAGGGGAGAGAAGTCGGTGGTGAAGTTGTAAAGAGAGACAATGTCAATTATGCTGATACTTATAAGTGTGGTTCAAGACTTTGATCTCTATCCTAAAGCAGTGACAAGATATTACAGAGTTTTTAAATAAAGGGATAGGTTTTAAAATGATAAAACTGAATTTAGAACAACCTCAGGCTGCTGGATAGAGAAGATATTGAAGGGGAACTCAGATGCAAGAGGATACCATAAAAACTCAGGGATGAGATAATGGTATCTTGCACCAGGATGGTGGCAGTAGAGATGGAAAAAAGTGAATCCATCTGAGGAATGTGTGATGGACTGGCTATGGAGAGATAGGAAAGAGAGGATGTTGTGGTGTGGCTTACTCTCAGATAGATGGTGGTGGCATTCCCTGCAACAAGAAAGCATGAAAGAGGATTAGACGTGGAGAGGAAGTTGGTTTTAAACATGCTGATGTGCTGAAACACAAACAGAAAGATCAATAAGGCAGTTGGGACTATGGGTCCAAAGAGCAGAGAAAATGTCTGCAATTGTTTAGGCAGAAGCCATAGGAGAGAGAGGGTCTAGGGTTCAATTGAACTCCAGCTGCGTCCAGCATGTATCTGTGATTCTCATCTGCTGTCTGTTTTTGCTACATCTGCCTCATGGAGTCATGTGTTTTAGCTGATTTCCTATATTTATCTCACTAGTGAGCTGCCAGTGTTCGCCTTCTGCATTGTTGGTTCATTTGTTGTTGTGCCTAACTGCTCATTTACTTTCCGGCAAGCATTTCTCTGTTGTCTTATTTGTGTCAAAAAAAACAAAAACCAAACCCACAATCTCCTTTCTGTGTGTGCAGCTCTTACTGCCTCTGTTAGTCACTTCATGCTGCTAACGCCCAAAGGACATTCATCGCATTCGGAGGGTTTCCTCCATACTTGACTTCTTTTAGAATCAGCGTTCACATTTGTGCCCTCTCTACGATTCACAGACATTTTAAAGTAAATTTTCCCTTTAGCTATTTCACAGTCTGGGGTGAACTGTCCAGGAATTTAATTTTGATAAGTGAATCCTACACAGTTCAAACAGCCCCTTCTCTCTCCATTGCGCTCCACTGTCCCCGAAACTCCCTGCCCTGAAGGAACACGCCAGCCCCTGGTTTTATTTCTCTGAGACTAAGGAAAGCTAAAAAGATTAACTGTGATTTCTAGCAGGTCCAGTATCTAGGTGATACTGAAAAGCACAAGATTAATATAGAAAAGTGTCATTTCTGCTTCCCCAGATATGAAAAATTGGTTTTAGGTTTTACCCCCAGCCGTTGAAGAGGACATAAAGGATCATTTTTAAGGTTATTAGTCAATGGTTCCCAGCCTGAGAGGTATATTAGAAACACCTATGACAATTTTTACAATTATACATACATGGAGACTCCTTTCCAGGAAACTTATTCACAACATCTGAGAAGGGATCCGTTCATTCAAACTTTGAGAGGCTGCACAGGGGATTCTGAAGTTGATTGCTTAATGGAATTAAGTGACACCCACCCAACCCAAGCACATGACACTTCATTAAAAACTAGAGGCCTGATGCACAAAATTCATGCTAGAGTAGGCCTTCCTTCCCCTGGCTGCCAGAACCCAGGATTCCCTTGCAGCTCTGGCTTTGTCTGGCAGGACGTCCAGAAGGACATCCAGTCTAATTAGCATATTATGCTTTTATTATTATAGATAACTAGAGACCCGGTACATGAAATTCATGCATGGGTAGGGCCCCTAGGCCTGACTGGCAATCAGGGTCGATCAGGTTCCCCGCCTCCTGGCCTCCCCACCTCATCCTTCCCTCCCTCCCTCAGTGCCCGCAACTGCTACTGGTCACCTGCCATGTTCCACACCACCCCCTGGTGGTCAGCCCACGTCATAGCGAGTGATCAAACTCCCAGTCTCCCAGACAAACCTCCCAAGGGGACAAAAAGCATATTAGCCTTTTATTATATAGGATAGTCACCCACTAGCAATGAGTGTCTGAGAATAGTGTCTACATAGGCCAGCCAGGGCCTAGTAGTCAGGAGGGTAAGAATCATGGAATGAATTCAGAAGCAGAAAGGTCAAGTCCCAAATTGTAGAGCAAAGTGGTTATACTGCCATGCCAGCATACGCTATTCTAATCCCTGTCTGAATCAGGTGAAGAGTCACCTTTAAATAGAAGAGGGTAGTGGGACAGAGGAGCAGAACCACAGCTTTAGTGAAGCGTGTTAGGGTATGCTGAGTTAAGGGGGTGGAATTGAGTTAGAAAAAATATTCTAGAGATAAAAGAGTCCTGAAGCTCAATGTAAACATGGATGATAATGGCTCCTTTTATAAATATGTGTTAAATTTGGACTGCCATAGGCCAATAAGGGTTATGACCCTTTTTATTTATTTTAAGCTTCTCTGCTATTATTATTTGCCTTGTTCCCCTATCCTTCTTATTTTTCATAAGGAAAACGAGGGCAAATGTTATAGCAATGAGACTATAAATGCTACCTCTAATCTGTTTTAAATTTGGGTCCCAGAGCTAAAAATTGACTGCATTACTGAAATGTCAGAAATGATCCTATCTGAATATTATATTATGAAATAGAAAATAACATATATCCTTAAGAGTCCTCAGAAGTATTATAAACTTAAATTTAGTAATAGTGTATGAAGAAATGATAAAATAAACAGAGAAGTCATGAGAATGAGTAAACAAGCTTTAAAGATATTTGAATTTCACAAAAGTTGTGCACATTTCCAAGACCTGTGAAAAAGAAGAAATTGTCACTTTGCTAATTAGCATTATAAAGGTAATTCAAGTCTCACAGACTTTCCTAAGGAAAAGAGGTCAACAAGAATCCTGCTTCTCTTGAACTTAAACTTTTTCTCAAGCCTACTCAGCTTTCTCTCAAATGAAACAAATGTCCCCCTGTGGGGTGTATATCTTAGGCAGTATTGGCAGGGCACTATTATGGATAATTAAAAGGGAACATGGAAAGCCATGCTTTGCTTCTACAAACATTAACCAGCAAGCAGTCAATGATGGGAGATGTTGTTTGAGAAAACCTTGTTTTCTCTCTTACTAGCTATTGCAAAGGAGCCCAGATCAAGGAACAGTCAATAGCGTCGTTTTTTTAAAAACAGCCTAATCACTCCTCTGGGTTAAGCAGAGTTGTCTTCAGTCTGCAAATGGTAGGCAAGGCTCACATACTCAGCTAGCATTCAATCCATTTCTCTTCTCTGATCTTTGTCCAGAGGCAAGAGGGGACATCAGGAGGATAGGAGTGAAGCCCCAGAGGAATGTATCATTTTGAAATACTGCTGATGGGAAAGCCGAGAGAGAACAGGTTCACCTTTTGCCCTCAGGAAGCCAGGTTATATATAGGATTTATAGGTGTGTGGAGGAGAGCATGATTTTTATAGAGGTGGAAGAAGAAGATAAAAGAGAGCCTGGTTTCATGACAGCTCATCTCGAAACGTCTCCAAGAGAAAGAAAAAATATGTAACTCTTTTTTTTTAATATATTTGTATTGGTTTTTTACAGAGAGGAAGGGAGAGGGATAGAGAGCTAGAAACATCAATGAGAGAGAGACATTGATCAGCTGCTTCCTGCACACCCCCCACTGGGATGTGCCCACAACCAAGGTACATGCCCTTGACGGGAATCGAACCTGGGACTCTTCAGTTCTCAGTCCGACGCTCTATCCACTGAGCCAAACCAGTTAGGGCAAAAATATGTAACTCTTTGCCATGGTTGCCCTTCTTGCTGCTGTAGAGCCCTGTGATCCTGTCTGGATAAAGAGACCAAGCCAGAGGACAGAAAGTGCTGTAGACACAGAAACAATGAAGGGAGCTCTGGAACCCCCTCCAGGGATGCTGCCCGACTCCCAGTTGGAGAAAGGCTGATCCAGGAAATTATGAGGCTTCAAATGTTTAGGAGATACACTGCACTCTAGCTGAGCAAGATCCACCCTCCAAAGTACTGACAAAGCTAAACTGAATACAAATTAGCAGTGGGCCAAGAGCTCATGGCCCAAATGAAATCTTGTTTTAGCAATGTAAATTTGTAATAAAATTTAAAATTGTGATCAAGGCAGCCAAGCCATGCTCCTCTAGGCCAGCAGAACTCAGAACCAGGCAATGGACTGGGCTCCCAGGATCGATGTTTAAAATACTGATTGAGACCTCGTTATTCTGCCCTCTTGCTCAAACAATTCTGCCTGTGAACATTGTTTTTTAAAATTTTTTAACTTCAGGATCTGGAGGGCCTGGTATGTCACAAAGAAAATAGCAGGTCAAGAAACTAGCAAATGGTCCAAATTAGAATCATGTTTGTAGCTGACAAAATTGACTGCCTGGGGGAGGGAGGGAAGAGGGTTCCAAAATGCCAAGATGACCTTTTAGCCAAATGTATCCAGGGATCCTGACCTGAATCTGAAATTACAACATTGTACATTCACTCATTTGGGTTTAGGCTTTTTAGTGTTTATGAGTTTCTAGGCAAATACTCCTAGAATGTATAGGACCAATTAGTGAGGCACTGAAGGATGAAGAGATAGGGATGGAAACTGGACCAGGCAGGAGCTGTATTTTAAGTGACAGCCAATATTTTCAGTAGAGGAACAGATCATAAATATTTTAGGATTTCTAGATCATGCCATCTCCATCACAGTATTCAGTTATGCCATTGTAATGTAAAGTCAGCCAGAGACATGGAAACAAGTGACTAGAGCTGTATTCCAGTAAAACTTTATGTATGGACTAGTGGCCCAGTGCATGAAATTTGTGCACTTGGTGGGGGGTCCCCCAGCCTGGCCTGTGCCCTGTCACAATGCAGGAGCCCCGAGATCCATCGCCCCAAAGAAGTAGGCCCCGCCCACCCATCCGGGGCTCCTCAATGGATTGCCCCCAAAAGGTAGGCCGGAGCCGGGGGAGGCCTGCGGATCCCCAGGCTGGGCTGTGGCAGAGGCCTGCGGACCCCTGGCACAGGCACAGGGAGGCCTCCGCCACAGCCCCGCCCCCACCTCCGATGCTGCAAGTCTCCACCCACCTGTCCCTGATGCGCATGCAGCCTGATGATAAGTCGTTACGTGATGGTGTCCCAACCAATTTGCATATTACCCTATTATTAGATAGATACTGAAATTTGAATTCCATATAACCCCCACATGTCATAAAATATTCTTCATTTTGATTTATTTTTCCAAACAGGCAGATCATAGTGTGCTGACTCCTGCTGTATTAGGAAATAAAACTCACAAAATAAATCTTCCTGTTTTCAGTTTTAACTGGGATAGGCCTAACTAACTATAGACTGAACTCCTTTGGCAGAATTGGCTCAAAATGCCATGCAACTATTATACACCCACTAAAGTCTTATAAAATATGCTCTTTTTATTGAATTTGAAGGAAGTTCGTTTAATTATGAGTAAGCAGTGGTTTGCATTATGATCTCAGGAGTATCCATTGAAATCATTTTCTCCATTTGTAAACTGAAGATGCCAATTACTGTTATTTCTCTTCCTTGTGGGATTCCTTTAAAATTAATTGTCACACATATTAATGCTGTAAATGCTTAAGAAACTGGGAGAGTGAACCTTTTGTAAATTACTTTAACAAAAAGCAAATGGACATAAAGAAAAATGTCACTTGCAAAATATTTGTAGTTCCTTGGATGATAACCATTTAGTAAACATAACTACCTATGCTAATACTTAACTTCAACTTCCTGCTTTTCTTCCTTACAACATAACTTCAGAAAAACATCTGTGCTTTTCAATTCAATCTGTGCTGTGGCTATTTATGGACTTTTTTGGTTCCATATAAATTTTTGTAGAGTTTTTTCTAGGTCTGTGAAATATGCCTTTGGTAATTTAATAGGGGTTGCATTGAATCTATGATTGCTTTGGGTAATATGGACATTTTAATTATGTTAATTCTACCAATCCATGAACACGGTATATGCTTCCACTTGTTTATATCTTCCTCTATCTCTTTTTTCAGCATCCAGTAGTTTTCTGAGTATAAGTCTTTTACCTCCTTGGTTAAGTTTATTTTTAGGTATGTTAATTTATTTGTTGCTATGGTAAATGGGATTATTTGTTTAGTTTCTCTTTCTGAGAATTCATTATATGTAAAAATACCATTGATTTCTGAGTGTTAATTTTGTATCCTGCTACATTGCAAAATTCCTTTATTAAATCTATTAGCTTTGGATTTAATTGGGCATCCTGTTTTTTATGTGCTAAATTTGGCAACCCTACTTAAACTTACATCTAGAATGAAACTCCTGACTTATCCTTCTCCTACTGTTAAAACCAGTCTCTTTCCAGTGTTTCACACTTTCCTAATGTTAGTAGATAGCAAAACTCTTCCTTCAACTAGTTCCTCAAGCTATAAATCTGAAGGAGTCAAACTTAATTTTTCTCTTTTCTTCACATCTCACATCAGATTCATCAAGCCCCATCAGTTTTATCTCCAAGTGCATCTCAGTTTTCATCACTTCTCTCCAGGCCACCAGTATCTCTAACCTGGATTAATTCAATAGACATCTTATCATTCTCCCCACTTTTACATGTGTCCCTTCCTAATCCATTCTCATCAGGGCAGAGAGATAAATGTTTAATACCTAAATTGATTCATTTATTATCCTGCTTCAAATCCTTCAGCAGATTCTGATTGCACATCAAATGAAATTAAACTCTTTACTCCGGTCTATAGACCTCTGAAGGATGGGAAGCTCCCTCTCTAATTTCCTTGTTCCACTCTCTGGCTTAGCTACTATTTGCTGTCTATGCTGGCTTCCTTCAGCCCCTAGACCACTCCAAGCTTCTTCATGTTTTGGCGCCTTCACAGACGTGGTTTTCTTTTCCTAGAATACTATTCTGTCTCTGTTTCCCACCCCATCCACTCCCCAGTTATCCTTAAGAGTTCAGATTAAATGATGCTCCCTCAGAGATGTCTTCCTAAAGAACCCCATATTCTTCTACTCTTTTACTTTCCTTCATAGCACTTATTAGTATTGGCATCTATTAATTTATTTACTTACTTATCTTTACCCCAAGATTATGAACTCCATTCATAGGATCACAGACTATGCCTGTTTTGTTCGCCATCAAAAACAATACCTGGGAAGTTCATGCACCCTCAAAAAACACTGAATGAATGAGTGAATGACTTACAAACCTATTTATCTGGTCCGACCCATATGTCTAGCATCTTTAGTCAGCTCAACAATTTATTTCAACTCCCTAGAGAATAAGTCCAAATTTTTGGGCAGGTTTTTCAGGATCCATACTGAAATACTTGAATTACCCTCTATGTACCATGTGCATTCTAATATCTTTGCATGTGTGTCACTCTGCCTAGCCTACCTTCTTACCTCCTTTCATGCTGACCAATAAATTCATTTTTCAAAATTCTTCTCTAGTATCATTTCTGTGAAGTGCTCCTAGACCACCCCTTAACCTTATTTTTATGCTACTATTATATTCTGTATACACTCCCTATTAATAGCTAACATTTATTGAGCATTGTCACAGATCATTAATTGTAATAAGTTTATTAAGATTCCACACAGTTCTATCTTCACTGTAGCCCTATGAGATTAGATTTATAATCCCCAAATTACAGAAGAGGAAACTAAGATAAAGAAAGGTTGGTAACTTACCTAAAGTTTAATACCTCTTATGTGAGAATCCAGGAGAGGCACCAAGACAAACTAAAGTTTGTGACCTGAATTATTATCCCTTACTGCCTCATCAGGTACTCAACACACTTAGAACATGTTTTACATATCTTCTATTTCCTTATATCCACTTCCCCATTAGATTATGAACCTCTCCTGGGCAAGCCAGTATCAAAATCATCTTTGTTAACACAGCTAAATATTCTAACTATTGAATAAATAGTTAATGAAGGCATTCATTTATAACTGTGCAAAGTCAATTTGAATGGGCTTTAAAAATGAAGATCTGAGAAATTTGGAATAAACAGTTTGGTCTCAGAATATTTTTCAAATAACAAGCAATTTAGTATACAAGTACATTAATTTTTAAAAAGTTATTTTTACCATACTGAATATGTAACTGGCTTTACCATTCAAATAGGCATAGTAAATGTAAATGCCTCCAAAGAGAAATGGAGCTTTGGTAATCATTAAACATTTTATGTGTCTTAAGGCATATACAAATATACTATAATCACTTTAGTTGTTCTTCATTAACTCATAATTAGTATTGCTACCACCAGTAGGAGGTTATTTAAATGATATTTTTAAGAAGCACAGAAAGAATAAGACCCTTTAGCAAAACTATTTTCCTGCACTCTCCTGCTTCTCCCCATATGTACCCTTACTGCCACCCTGACATTCACATACATTCACACACATACCCCTAAACCATTATACATGAGTTGTTCCTTAGGTTAAGTCATTAAGGGATGCTATTAAAATGCCAAACTGTGTAGTGACACAGATGAGAGAGCTAAGGACCATATAAAGCCACTAAAATGTTGTATTCTATACCTGAAACCTATATCATTTTATTAACCAACTAGAGGCCCGGTGCACGAAATTCATGTGTGTGTGTGGGGGGGTTGTCCTTCAGCCCAGCCTGCACCCTCTCCAATCTGGGACCCCTTGAGGGATGTCCGACTTCCCGTTTAGGCCTGATCCTTCTCACAATCCAGTATCGCTGGCTCCCAACCGCTCACCTGCCTGCCTTCCTGATTGCCCCTAACCACTCCCCTGCCAGCCTGATCAATGCCTAACTGCTCCCCTGCCACCCTGATTGCCCCTAACTGCCCTCCCCTGCAGGCCTGGGTCACCCCCAACTGCCCTCCACTATAGGCCTGATCACCCCCAACTGCCCTCCCCTGCAGGCCTGGGTCCCCCTTAACTGCCTTCCCCTGACAGCCCGGTTGCCCCTAACTGCCCTCCCCTGCAGGCCTGGTCTCTCCCAACTGCACTCCCCTGCCGGCCATCTTGTGTCCACATGGGGGCAGCCATCTTGTGTGTTGGAGTGATGGTCAATTTGCATATTGCTCTTTTATTAGATAGGATGTCACCAAAAAATATCAAAAAAAAATTTGTAACATGTAGGCACTTAATTTATTCAGTTAACTAGCAGACACCTAGAAATCATGAAGCACAGGACATGTAAATTTCAATGAGGCATAAGAGAATTAGGAAGTTAGAAGAATGCATGCAGGCCTAGAACTTAGATTATTAAAATGGGCCCAGGTTGGCTGGGTCTACTTTCTAGAATTTAAGATAAATTTTTCCTTGTGACCTCACAGATAGTACAGCAAAGCAGTTAAGAGCTATAATGAGATATAAAGTCAAACAAACCTGAATGTTAATCCTTGCTTCCCTAAGTAATATTGGATTGGCTTTTTAAATTCTCTACACTTGGTTTATTCAAATATAAAATGAGGAAAATACCAACTTACATAGTGGCTGTAAGAATTCTATAACTCCAAAGTTATACTCTATCACATTATCATATTTCATTTGTTCATAGCATTTACTACCACTTCATACATTCCTCTTAATTTTGTTTTATTGCCTATCTCTACCAGCCAAGCCCCTCAATGGAATATCAACCCCTTAAGGGCACAGATCTTATTTGTCCTGTTCATCATTTTATTCCCAGTTTGGGCAATAGTTCCAAGCAAGTAGTAGATGCTCAGCAAATGGATGATGAATGAAAAGAAGGAATGGGTGAAGGTAAGCTGAGAGGGATGGCATGAGAAGAAAAGGTGAAAGGGAAGAATAAAAAATGAGAAAGCTGCCCTAACCGGTTTGGCTCAGTGGATAGAGCGTTGGCCTGTGGACTGAAAGGTCCCAGGTTGAATTCCAGTCAAGGGCATGTACCTTGGTTGCAGGCACATCCCCAGTAGGGAGTGTGCAGGAGGCAGCTGGTCGATGTTTCTCTCTCATCGATGTTTCTAACTCTCTATCCCTCTCTCTTCCTCTCTGTAAAAAGTCAATAAAATATATTTTTTAAAAAATGAGAAAGCTAAAATAAAATTTTAATAAATGGTATAAATGTGGTAGTGAAGGTTATCATTAACTATATTAAAGTCATTTATCCTATTATTTACTTTTCTACAAGATCAATTTTGGGCTACATATTTAAATGCATGAATGACTTAACCCTATTTTGAACATTTAATTGTTCCCAGTTTGTGTGCACTATAACTAGTGCTATGATAAAAAAAAATCAATATATTTGTAAGACCTTGTGCACACTTATGAATTATTTAGTACAGACTTTTAGAAGTAAAACTACTGTTCATTTTTAAATTTGTTACACACAAATTTCATCCAAAAGTTTCTACCAATTTACACAACCATCAGCAATGGATGGGAGAACATAAGTTCCTAGCATCTTCACAAACACAGAGAGTTATTAATATAAAAGTATATCTCATTCTTTTAATTTGCATTTTGTAATTATTCATGCATATAGAGAATACATTTTTATGGGGCATTTTTTAAATAAATTTCTGATGAATATTCTTTGCCTATTTTTCTATTGGGTAATTTTCTATTTATTACTGATTCCTAAAAGGGTCTGTTTGCTTTTAGATTAAGAATATTAATCCTTTACAATCATATCATATCAAAACATGTTTTCCAATTTGCCTTTTAATTTTGTTTTAATTGTTTAAATGTAATATTTTGTTCCAAAGCTCACCCTTAATAATCTGGAAAACCTTGTGACCAGAAAGAGTAGACATTCATGATTGCTAATAAAAGTAGCTTTAAGAAAAAGTAACCTACAAGTAAGCAAAATAATCCCCACAGTAACAAGAGAAAGAAAAGATTTGAAACTAAATTTGAGCTGGGGACTGATTAAGCTTTACTCAGAGTTCTTAAAATATTTTCTTATCGCCCGGCCAGTGTGTTCAGTGGTTGAGCATTGACCTATGAACTAGGAGGTCATGGTTCGATTCCCCATCAGGGCATATGCCCAGGTTTGCAGGCTCGATCCCAGTAGCAGGAGTGCAGGAGTCAGAAGATCGATCAATGTTTCTCTCTCATGAATGTTTGTATCTCTCTTATTTCCCCTCTCTCTAAAAAATCAATAAAAACATATAAAAATACTTCCTTATTGACAAAATACTTTGGGGACTGTACATTGTGTGCTAACATAGAGACCCATAATTTTTAAGATCCAATTTCTTCTGGCACTTTTATTAACATATACCATACATATTTGTCAGAAGAAAAGCAGAAATTAATAAGAATTGAAAGCATTACATTTTGTTTGAAATACACTTACTGTCATATATTTAGGTAAAAGCACCTGTCAAAATTTATTTCAAACTGTGTTAAGTTCTAAATACTTGAGAACTGGCTAATAAATTATGAAATGGGATAGCTCTAGTAAATCTATTTTATCTTGGCTACCTAAAGCAGTTCATCATCTGTAGAAAAACTGGATCTGATGCAATACTTCAAGAAATGGGTTATCCCTAGACAAAAGAGTTTCATGTTTATCACCAAGGCCCTCTCACATCCTGTATCAGTAGTTTTTCTTCCCTCACTGTTTTCCCCGAGCCTGAAACTCCTAGAAAAGGAGTGGTAAATATGTGGTAGGTGTATCTCTAGTTTCCCTGCTAACATATGGCTGCTAAAGTTAGCCAATAACAATTACCTTTCAGAATAAATCCACTCACTGCCTCAGAATCTTTATAACAGAGTGTTCCATAAACTGACAGGCGGTGGCAATCACATTTTAGCTCAAGCTCTACTTATCATTAGAATGACAACTTAGCCAACCCTATTTAAACAGTATCTGTATTTTAAATAGGAAACCCCTAAATGCTGGAAAGCTTTTAAGACCCAAATATGTGAAGCCCTAACACTTTAGGGATAAGGTATTGATGCTTGGAATAGGAAGGAAGGCCTAGTTCACGCTTTCTTAATCTCACTCTGCCCTGCACCTAATTGTAATGCTGGGGCTGGCCCTATTCAGATTTCTTCTGTCTTAGGGAAGATCACTTGAAAGTTAATTCAGAAAGTCTGATTATACTTCTATAACTTTCAAGCTTAGCACTCCAGGTTTCCGGATTTTTTTTCATACATATGTTTAAATGTAGTTTATGGAAAGAAAAAATTATACAAAGAATATCAGGCATCATGATCAAAACCAAACATTTCACTATAGTTAGTATAACTTTTATGTAGTTCTCATCTTCTTACCCCCTATAAGGACAAAATTGTGGATTTAAAAGTTGTGATACTTTCCCCTTTGGTAACTCTTGGAATGGTCCAGATATCCCTTCAATAATACATGTAAGACATACAATTTAATCTCACATTAGCTAGTATGATATGATTCTTATTTATAAGTTAAATACTCCTCTGAAGTGCTTAATACATTAATCAGGCTTGATTTTAGAGTATTATTGTTGTTGTTGTTGTTTTCCAAACTCTTGGACCTATTAAAGATTTCTCTGGATCCAATGATATCATGTCTACAATCCATTAGCAAGTGGAATGACAATCTCATCCATGCTAGCTAATCTTTTTATACAATGAATACATCAAATTAGAAATATGAATCCCCCAGATTCAAGGAATCATAGAATTTTAGTGCTTGAAATTTCTTATGAAGTTACCTCATAAAATCCATCATTTTAAAGAGAAAGAATAGTTAGCAGCAGAATATTTAGTTTCTTAATACCCAGGTCACAAACACTAGATATTGAATAAAAATATTTTGAATATAATAATAAGTTGTGAAGGAACATGAATTGTTAGTGAAAATATCAAATGAAAGACCATATGATTCAGCAATTCCACATCCAGGTTATAGTCAAAGAGCTGAAACCAGAGACTCAAGTAGATACTTGTATTCAGATGTTCATGGTAGCGTTATTTACAATAACAAAAAAGTGGAAATAACCCAAATATTCATCAATAGATGGATTGATAAACAAAATGTGCTAAATGCACACAATGGAATATTATTCAGCAACTAAAAGAAATCAAGTTCTAATCAATGCTAAAACATGGACAAACTGTTAAAACATTATACTAAGTGAAATAAGCCAAACACAGAGGATAAATAGTGTATAATTCCACTGATATGAGGTGCCCTGAAAAGACAAATTTGTAAAGACAAAAGGTAGAAGATAGATTAGCAGAGGCTAGGGGGAATGAGGAGCTATTTAAAAAGTACAGACATCGCTTCTCGGGCTTTTGGCTAAGATCAAGTGTAAAAAGTACAGAGTTAGGTTTAAGATGATAAAAAAAACTTCTGAAAATGAATAATGGTGATGGTTGCACATGATGTAAAAGCACTTAATGCTCCTTCCAGTGAACATTTTCTCTTACATTTTCATTTGAAAATAAATTGTACTAACACACTTGACATTAAGCCACAAGAAACCACACTCTGTCTTCAGAATAGCTAACAGAAAAATGTTACTTGTCATAATATTTGGTGAAAATAATTTCAAAATATTTAATATTTAGGATCTTTAAAATACTATTTTAAAATTGCTGTTGTTTTAGAAGAACTCACTGGGTTCAGAATCATTCACAGTTTATTGACAGATATAATCTTTAACCAAGGGCACAAGAACAAATATATGAAATTAGTTTCCTAATTGATTGTGTAGAGTGAAATTTAACTTGCCCTTTGTGGCGTCATACCACAAGCCTCACCTCAAAATATAATGGAATCTAGTTTGTGTTGTTTAAAATGATAAAATGTTAATATAACCTTTGATCAATGATTGCTGCTACTGAACAACTACAAACTTGATATTTTAGGCATAGGTAAGCCTCATTTAAATAAAGGTACTCATAACTAGACTTCCCTCAAGGAATCAGAACTGAAAGACATAAATTTCTGTATCATCTTATGTCTCTTAACATAATCACCTAATATTTCATTTCACAACAGAGAATTGCCTATTACCATTATAGCATATTTGCATGCTGTCTAGATGTACAGGATCAGCAGCTAGGTTTGACATTGTCATCACTTTGTTTATTTTTGTTTTGTCAATATGATTATTTTTGTCAATTAACAGAAAAAAAGTCTAACATAAATACAAGAGGCCTAATTTTCCAAATGACCAATTCCTAATGAGCCCTAAATGAAATATAGTTCAACACTAAAAGTATTTAAGATGCCACATACCATGAATTCTGGTGAAACTGGATTAGAGAACATGGTTCACAAGCTGGACAAGGCGAAAGAGGGAACAAGTCTCAGGTTCTAGGTCAGGCTCCTTCTCTAGCCACATGTTCCTGGACCCTCCCTCAGGGTGTCTCCCCGTAGGTGGGAGAGTGAACTTCTCTTCAGGTGTGTGTCTGAGTAGATGCCTCAGCCTTCCTTAGTACATGTCAATTCTATCCCCCTCGTGGTCAGTACACATCATAGCGAGCGGTTGAGCAGCCTTAGCATATCATTAGCATATTACTCTTTGATTGGTTGAACGGATGACCAAACGACCGGACACTTAGCATATTAGGCTTTTATTATATAGGATGTTATGTTCGACTAGAGGTCCAGCACGCAAAATCACGCGAGACCCAGACCCCCCCACACCATGGGCCCCAGACTCCCTCCACCACACGCACTGGTGGGACCCCAGATCCCGCTGCCACTGCCGCAGGCCTCATGAGCTCATTTGTGCCTGGCTGGTCCCCATTCTTCTCTCCCCAGTGTTGAGT